>NW_011411060.1:0-641 GCF_000754665.1 Bison bison bison | reverse complement strand
TTCGAAGAAAATCCTTATATAGATCAAAAAGTATATATTATTCTTAGGATAAATTCAATGGAGAAATTACAAAGAAAATATTTAGTGGAAAAATTCAATTCAGTCCACAATTCCTTCACAGCCACGCACACTGATTCACACAGAGCTTGGCTGTCATTCTCCACAGCATTGCACACCCAGAAGTACTGGTTGGATTTTCCCCAACTAAAATTAGAAGCATAAAAGCAGAGTCTGGGCTGTAGTGAGAATGAAGCTAAAGCTCCTTCTATTGCCTGGAACTTATCTCTGTGTACATGTTAACACATTAGTACAAACTGGCAAGGCCTGCTGATAACTGATCCTAAATCCTATTAGTTTCTTGAAAAGAAACACACATGCCAATTTTGTTTGTTTACTTCAAACACATGCTTGCTTGTGATTCAAGAAAGAGAAGTTCTGAAATAAACAAAATTACACCCCTACATGCTCTTATACACATATTAAGAGAAAACCTGAAGTATGTGTGCTCTTTGGGAAAAAGCTAGTATCGAAATAGCTTTAATCTTGTTTTAAAAAAATAATCATATAAAAGGTCAGTTCTACAGACTTTTAAGCAGCAGGTGTTAGAAATAAATCAAAAGCCCCAATGGTAAACTACATGT
>NW_011411059.1:0-570 GCF_000754665.1 Bison bison bison | reverse complement strand
TTATAATAGCCAAACTATGGAAGCAACCCAAGTATCCACCAACAGCCAAACAATATTACTCAGCCATAAAAAAAATAATGAAATTCTACCATTTGCAGTAATGTGGATGAACCTAGAGAATTTTATGCTTAGTGAAATAAATCAGAGAGAAAAACAAATAGTATATGCTATCACTTATATGTGGACTCTAAAAAATAATACAAACAAATGGATAAAGCAAAACTGAAACAGTCTCACAGATACAGAAAACAAACTAGTGGTTACCGATGGGGAAAATGGCATGTTAGGCGTATGGAATTAAGACTCACAAACTATTATGTAAAAAATACAGGCAACAAGAATATATCGTACAGCACAGGGAATTTATAGTCATTATCTTATAATAATTTTAATGGAGTATAAACTGCAAAAATATTGAATCACTATGCTGTACATCTAAAACTATAAAAAATATAATATTGTAAATTAATTACACTTTAACAACAACAACAAAAAAAAAACAGGAATTCCCTGGTGGTCCAGTGGTTAGGACTCTGTGCTTTCACTGCCAAGGGCACAGGTTCAATCCCT
>NW_011411058.1:0-515 GCF_000754665.1 Bison bison bison | reverse complement strand
TAGTCTAATAGGAATCCTCATCTACTAAGATGAATACAGCATTCCTTCTCAACATTTGCAGAAAGCTGACATCATTAAAGAGGGAGAGCAAACAACATTGGCATAGACTTACACATATGGAAACAAAGTCAAGAGAATAAGATTTTGACAATTTAAATGTTATGTTTTAAGAATGATTCTGTATTTTATTCAATAGTAAGATGGGATGGATATAAGGAAGAACCAACTAGAGTCATGCAAATAAAAAGAAATTTTTGAGATAGGCTAAAGTGCGAAATGGGCATGGCTGTAGGGTGACTGAGAAAGCAATGCAGTTAGTCAGAGGAAAATCTGCCAGGCTAATGCCATTCCCGGTGCATCTGTCTGGCAATAAGACAGCTGCTTTATCCGTCAAGGGCTCTGCTGGCTGCAGCAGAGATTAAGGATGGGGGAGCTTTCAGACGTGGTTTTACACATGCGTTAAAAATTTAAAAAAACAACAAAAAAACACACCCTTGCTCCTGAGACACCCATTC
>NW_011411057.1:0-516 GCF_000754665.1 Bison bison bison | reverse complement strand
AGAATTGGAAAGGGGCGAATTCCTAGAAGAAAGCCAGATGAATATCAAAGGCCCACTGGAATTCTGCTCCACTATGATTATTTCCTCTCACAGACTTGGCCTCTTTCTGCTGAAAACCACCCCTTTTGGTCTGCCATCTGCCATTTCTCTGGATCTTTATTTAAATAAACTTCGTTCAGTTTTAGTGCGAATATTTACATAGGGGCCCTGGTTAGAATTTAGCACTTGACTTATCCTTCCTCATTTCCCTCTTGTCCCTGAGGGTATTTTTGGTGGTCAGAGTGTTGTGGAGGTTCTCCCCAGATCACTCAAAAGAACATCAGACTTGTGTAACGCTGTACAAGCACCTGGTAGGAAGAGGGAGCCTCAGAATTCCTGCTGGGAAGAAACGGTGGTAGTGGGTTTTCTTGCCTATTCCCCGCCCCCACAAGGATGTAGAACACAAGAATCCTGTGAGTTCTATTTGATGTTTTCTTGGATTTCTATTTGGAAACTGATATGTGGTGTGTGTGCACG
>NW_011411056.1:0-529 GCF_000754665.1 Bison bison bison | reverse complement strand
TCAGGTTTTGGTATTAGAGTGATGTGGCCTCATAGAATGAGTTTGGTAGTTTACTTCCTCTGCAATTTTCTGGTAAGAGTTTGAGCAGGATAGGTGTTAACTCTTCTCTAAATTTTGTTAGAATTCAGCTGTGAAGCTGTAAAAAATAATAATAATAATAAATTAAAATTTTAAATTATTATTATTATTTTTTACTTTACAATATTGTATTGGTTTTGCCATACATCAACATGCATCCACCATGGGTGTACATTTAGAAATTGAAATAGCTCAGTTGAAATTCCATCAACTCCACTAGCTTTGTTCGTAGTGTGCTTCCTAAGGCCCACTTGACTTCACAGTCCAGGATGTCTGGCTCTAGGTGAATTGTCACATCACTGTGATTATCTGGGTCATGAAGATTTCTCTGTATAGTTCTGTGTATTCTTGCCAACTCTTCTTAATATCTTCTGATTCTGTTAGGTTAATACCATTTCTGTCCTTTATTGAGCCCATCTTTGCATGAAATATTACCTTGGTATCTTTAATT
>NW_011411055.1:0-531 GCF_000754665.1 Bison bison bison | reverse complement strand
AGCACATCCAAAGCAGTGTGCAGGATCGACTGTCTGATTTTCTATCTTAACTTTGATATTCGGTAAATAGGATGAAATATGTAGGAAGGAAGGAGGGAGGGAGGGAGGGAGAGGATGCAGAGACTGAGACCTGAGACAACTGATTAGATGTCAAAATCAAGTTGAAAGGCCTTGTATTATGAGTGTTGTTTATGAACCCAACTCTTAGCACAGTGGCAGGGAGAGAGGACAGGGGTGTAAGGAATGTGGCCTCTCAGTGCCCGGGCCCCAGGTTCTATCCCTGGACAGGGAGCTAGAGAGGAACCAGAGGTGTCTTGTGGCCAAAAGAGAAAAAGGCCTGTGAGGAAGACGGGAAGGTGGCTAGTCAGGAGGAAACCACAAAGGGAGGAGGAGAGGGGCTGACTTGCACCAGCGCTGAGAGCGTTCTGAGTCAGTAGAGACGATGATACAAAACTTTTTTTTCTGAACCATTGTCACTGTCAGCTGTAAGTTGCTTTGAGAGTAAGTTCTCTTTAAACAGTTCTTACACTT
>NW_011411054.1:0-547 GCF_000754665.1 Bison bison bison | reverse complement strand
GTTCAGTTCAGTTCAGTCACTCATTCATGACCGACTCTTTGAGACCCCATGGACTGCAGCACACCAGGCTTCCCCGTCCATCACCAACTCCTGGAGCTTCCTCAAACTTATGTCCATCAAGTCAGTGATGCCATCCAACTATCTCATCCTCTGTCATCCCCTTCTCTTCCCGCCTTCAATCATTCCCAGCATCAGAGTGTTTTTCAAATGAGTCAGTTCTTCATATCAGGTGACCAAAGCATTGGAATTTCCGCTTCAGCATTCCTTCCAATGAATATTCAGGACTGATTTCCTTTAGGATGGACTGTTTCGATCTCCTTGCTGTCCACAGGACTCTCAAGAGCCTTCTCCTACACCACAGTTCAAAAGCATCAGTTCTTCGGTGCTCAGCTGTCTTTATAGTCCAACTCTCACATCCATACATGACTACTAGAAAAACCATAGCTTTGACTTTGTTGGCAAAGTGATATCTCTGCTTTTTAATATGCTGTCTAGGTTGGTCATAACTTTTCTTCCAAGGAGCAAGCATCTTTTAATTTCATGGCTG
>NW_011411053.1:0-519 GCF_000754665.1 Bison bison bison | reverse complement strand
GCGTGGGGAATGTTCGTGGTGGGGAAAATGAAGCAGGGCTGCCCTGTATCTTCCACCTGAAAGTCCATCAATTATGGTTGTGTGTTCACTGCCCACCGACCCCACTGCTCTGTGTCTGACTCCGCCCAGGGCCCCTGGGCAACTCCTGTCAGCTGCTCCTTCCATCCAGGGGGTGAGACCAGGCCCTGCTGAGCTGCTGCCCTCAGGGAGGGGAGCCGGGCTGAGGGGCCTGCTGTGCTCCACGGATCATGGACGCTCAGATCCCACAGTGCCAGCCACCCACACCCACCTCATATTCAGCACTGATGGCCCAGCTGGGGTCAAGGCTCAGGTGTCTGGCCCCACACTCAGCAGCAGAAGGGACGGGGTGCACACGAGCCTGCTTTTCCCCTCGCTCGGTCTCCCCTTGTTTCTGCTCCATCTCCCAGCCCATTCCTCTTCCAGGGACGGGACACTGGGGGCGTTCCACTTGTTGAGGGGCCGGCTACGACCTGGCATCCAGGCACCCGGGTAGTCAAT
>NW_011411052.1:0-507 GCF_000754665.1 Bison bison bison | reverse complement strand
GGTTGTGGGGGGAGAACAATATTTGTGACATACAAAAATAATAATGTGCAGGCAAATGTTTTGAACAGTTCAAGGTACTTTCTCAATTCCAAACATTTTTACTACCGTAATTTGTGAGGCACTTTTACATTTAATTGGTAGATATTTCTAGTGTTGGGGCATTCAGGTTGTAATAGCCATGCATTCCGGGAAACAAACTCACTCAGAAGGTCAATGCACATAGTGGAGTGCAGTTTATTACACCAGCAGGCCCAATGCCAAGGACCCCGACCAGCATTTGTGAAAATATTCTATACCTCATGTGTACGTTTCTGAACCCACCACCCCAATTTCTTTGAGACTTACATAAAACAAAGGAAGGATAAATACAATCACAATAACCCCATCATTCATGTGCTATGTGTTCAAATGGTTAATAATCAATAAGAATTTATGACCTGTCCGGAGGCAGGGGTGATTAGAGTATGTTTTCTCTTAGGCGATGAGTAACCTGGATGTGATCTTCAA
>NW_011411051.1:0-506 GCF_000754665.1 Bison bison bison | reverse complement strand
TTTACGTTGTTGATCCAGTCTTTGTGTTCATTTCATAAAGTCTGGCGATGTATTTTGGACAGCATGCTAGGACATAATTAGTGATAAGAATAGAATAGGGAGTGAATTTTGAGTTTATGGTGCTGCATGGAATCCTGTCTGACTCATAATGCTGCTAGAGTCTTTTGTGGGCACAGTGTAATGCCCGTCAGTGGTTCCAACGGGGTGGTCTGTGCAGCAAGGAGCAGAGTGCCGGATGGCGAGAACACGCAGCACTGTGAGCACTCAGCCTGCCCCGCTTAGGGACGGCCACCCTGGCTTATGTCTGACCTCATGAGGCCGCCAGCCTCCCTTCATATCCACGCTGCCTTTGTGATTTTTGTTTGCCTAGCACCCACACTAATACTTCAAAAAAAATGTTATGTGTACTTAAAAATCTTTAGCTCGTATGTTAAAATGTGTTATGTATTTTTCTGAATACATATTAAAATACATAATTAGCAAAGTAAAAAAAAAAAATGCTTATC
>NW_011411050.1:0-551 GCF_000754665.1 Bison bison bison | reverse complement strand
TCCTGCCTGCACCCTTGGCAGACATTGCTAATCAATCCCAGAGCCCTTTCCCACTGAGCCCAACCTTTTCTGAAGTCTTCTTAGCCCAGGGCTCCAGGCAGCCAGATGGACTCATGGGAACTGGCCAGTGAAACGTCTGCCATCCCCACTTGGAAGGAAGAACCCCAAGCTCTAGATCTGCCTGATTACCCATGATAACCTCCAGGTGGTCACTGAATTCACTGGCCACTGTTTTCTGGTCTCTAAAATGGGGATTTTTCCTCTGGTCATGTATGGACGTGAGAGTTGGACTGTGAAGAAGGCTGAGTGCCAAAGAATTGATGCTTTTGAACTGTGGTGTTGGAGAAGACTCTTGAGAGTCCCTTGGACTGCAAGGAGATCCAACCAGTCCATTCTGAAGGAGATCATCCCTGGGATTTCTTTGGAAGGAATGATGCTAAAGCTGAAACTCCAGTACTTTGGCCACCTCATGTGAAGAGTTGACTCATTTGGAAAAGACTCTGATGCTGGGAGGGATTGGGGGGCAAGGAGGGAGAAGGGGGACGACGAGG
>NW_011411049.1:0-594 GCF_000754665.1 Bison bison bison | reverse complement strand
GTTTACTGTTACTTCTCTGCCTTTTGCAGTCTTGTTCCATTTGATTTAAGTGGAATAAATTTTTTGCTGTCTTAGTTCTAAGTCCTTTTATACCCACAAAGTTGCAGAAAACTAAGACTTCTCTGACTTCATTCTCTTGACTTCCTCTCTTCCCTGATAATCATCTAGAGCAAAGTGTTCACAGTGATAAAAATGTTCAGTTTGGGACTTGGAGAGAAGACCTCTAAAAAGATGCATAACCTTAATTGATAACAGTTCTACTTTCTTCTTTAACCCTCCTGTAATGGTTGTTTATCTGCAACTTTTCTTCCAGAGCCTTAGGGTAACTAAAATTGCCTAAGTGTGTGTAGTCAGGGTGATGTGTAAAATGTGATTTATGCAGTGGTGCACCTAGAATTTTGTTTATTTATTATATATTTTTATTTTAAATTAATTTTTATTGGAATATAGTTGATTTACAACATTACTGCTGTATAGCAAAGTGAGTCAGCTATACACAGATCCATTATTTTTTAGATTTTATTTCCATATAGGTCATTACAGAGTATTGAGAGGAATTGACTGTGTTATATAGTAAATACTTATTAGTTATCC
>NW_011411048.1:0-529 GCF_000754665.1 Bison bison bison | reverse complement strand
GGCTTCCCATGTGGCTGAGCTGGTAAAGAATACGGCTGCAATGTGGGAGACCTGGGTTCGATCCCTGGGTTGGGAAGATCCCCTGGAGAAGGGAAAGGCTCCAGTATTTTGGCCTGGACAAGTCCATGGACTGCATAGACCATGGGGTCGCAAAGACTCGGACACAACTGAGCGACTTTCACCTCCCCACAGGAAGCACTAGGCTTCTTTGTTAGAACTGCAGTCAGTTTGGGAATATATTTATTTGGTGAATGACATAATCTTAGGCAAGAAGACCTCCTTAAATACTCCTTTCTGGGGACTTCCTTGTGGTCCAGTGGTTAAAAATCTGCCTTCCAATGCAGGAGACACAAGTTTGATCCCTGGTCAGGGAACTAAGATGCTACATGCCATGGAGAAACTAAGGCCACGTGCTGCAATTACTGAGCCCATGCACACTACAGCCTGTGCATCATAATTAGAGAAGCCCCATGTCCCAAAACTAGAGAAAGCCTGCAAGTCACAGCAAAGACCAGTGCAGCCAACAATT
>NW_011411047.1:0-564 GCF_000754665.1 Bison bison bison | reverse complement strand
AAAGCAATAGTGACTAAAAACTTCCCCAATCTTGGGAAAGAAATGAATGCCCAAATTCATGAGGCCCAAAAGTCCCCACATAGGTGAACCCAAGTAGGGCTACACCAAGACACATTATAATTAAATTGTCAAAGTGAAAGCTAAAAAGAAGTTTGAATGCAGTGGAAGAAAAGAGTGGAGCTACACACAAAAGAACCCTCATAACGTCAGCAGCTTTTCCTACAGAAGCTTTGAAGGCCAGGAGAGAATGGAATGATATATTCAAAACATTGAAAGAAAAAACTGTCAGCTGAGAATTCTATACCTGGAAGAGCTGCCCTTAAGTAATGCATAAAGACTTTCCCAAACAAACAAAAGCTGAGGGAGTTCATAAGCACTAGGCTTGCCTTATAAGAAATGTTAAAGGGACATCATTCAAGATACTGTCTCTGGAGGAGACAGAAAGCCATGGAAGCTCTTCCTCTGGAAACAATATAGAGTATTTTAGAGAGTGAAATGATCAACAGGTACTTATCCAGAAAGTTGTTCACTAACAAACTGTAAGACTTGTAAACTTGTAAGACT
>NW_011411046.1:0-520 GCF_000754665.1 Bison bison bison | reverse complement strand
CAGAGTCGGACATGACTGAAGTGACTTAGCAGCAGCAATCGAGTAACAAAAAGACAAATACTGTGTGTTTGATTACATTTACAGCAAGTATCTAGGTACTCAAACTCAGAGAAACAGAAAATATAATGGGAACTTCCCTAGCAGTCCAATGGTTAAGACTCTGCCCTTCCACTGCAGGGAGCATGGATTCAACCCCTGGTCAGGGAACTAAGATCGCACATGCCTTGTACTATGGTTAAACAGTAATAAATAAATAAGAAAGAAAGAAAAGAAAATGTCACAGTGGTGGTTTCTAGGAGCTAGGGGAAAGGAGACATGGAGAATTGTTGTTTAATGGTGATGGAATTTCAGTTTTGCACGACTATAGATTTCTGAAGATTGGTTGCATGACAACGTGAGTATAATTAACACTACTGAACTGCACACGTGAAAATGCTTTGATGGTATTAACACACTTATCTTACGTGTCTTTTACCACATTTTTATGGTATTAATACACTTATCTTACATGTCTTTTACC
>NW_011411045.1:0-528 GCF_000754665.1 Bison bison bison | reverse complement strand
AGGGAGGCCTGGCATGCTGCACTCCATGGGGTGGCAAAGAGTCAGACACGACTTAGCACTTAGCAACTGAACAACAACAATAAGAAACAACCGTGTATATATGGACAACCAGGTTTTAAAGTGCACGTGTGCAAAGTTGCTTTAGTCATGTCCAACTCCGTGACCCTGTGACCGTAGCCACCCTAGGCCTCATCTGTCCATGGGATTCTCCAGGCAAGAATACTGGAGTGGGTTGCCATGGCCTCCTCCAGGAGATCTTCCCAATCGAGAGGATTGAACCAGCGTCTCTTCAGGTCTCCTGCATTGGCAGGTGGGTTCTTTACCACTAGTGCCACCTAGTGGTACTATGGTATGTCCACACTATGGACAACCAGGTTTTACAGTAAAATACAATACAATAAAACCAGTAGTACTACAATACATTCGACGTATTTAAGCTTCCTGGGATGATTAAGAATGTAGGATCTCCCAGTGCCTGCGGGCACTACTCTGAGTATTGACAATTAACACTAACTCTTACTGAATAGT
>NW_011411044.1:0-531 GCF_000754665.1 Bison bison bison | reverse complement strand
CGCACATCCATCCTGCTGTGAGCGCCCACCTCCACCGCCCAGGAGAAGGAAGCTAGGCCACTTGCTGCTGCCCACCTGGCCCGAGCCCTTGAAAGATGAATAGCTCCTATCCCGGCCACCCTGCCAGTATTAACTGATCTGTCTTAAAGAGCGCTAGTCCTTCAAGGGCCCAGAGCAGTAGGGATGGGACCTAATTCCCTTCAGCAGGAGTAAGAAAGGACCAGACAGCAGTAGGGAAGGGACGTACATCTCTTCAGCAATAGTAAGAAGGGACCTGAGAGAAGGAAGGAAGGACCTGCTGGTCCTTCAAGGGCCGAGAGCAGTAGGGATGGGACCTACTTCCCTTCAGCAGTAGTAAGAAGGGACCAGAGGCAGTAGGGAAGGGACCTACTTCAGTTCATCAATACTACGAAGGGACCAGAAGGAGCTCTGTGCACAGATCATCAGTTCAGTTCAGTCACTCAGTCATGTCCGAATCTGCAACCCCATGAACCGCAGTAGGCCAGGGCTCCCTGTCTGTCACCAACTCCC
>NW_011411043.1:0-616 GCF_000754665.1 Bison bison bison | reverse complement strand
TGTTGAGTTATAAGTTACTGCAGTGTGGTTGACCAGAAAGCCAGTGTCTGGCAGCTGACATGGGTTCAGTCCCATGTGGGTGTGTGTGTCTAGACAGAGGCTGGCAGAGTGAAACCCACATCTCTCAAGTTGGTCTTTTGGGAGCAAAGCAGAGGCAACAGGTGTCACTTTGGAAGTGAGACCCTAGAGTCATTGCGTCTAGTTCACTTTGTCAGCAAGTTTGGGTAATAAAAGGAAGAGGCTGATTCGCTGGAGAAGATAGGTATTTGGGGCAAGACACGGGCTCCGGTGGGAAGGGAGGAGATGGAGAGCCTGAGGAATGGGTGGGTACAAAACGAGAAGGGTAATGTGCTCTTGTGATTCCTGTGTTTTTAGGGAAATGGGATTCTCGTCTGCTTGAATAGTGCGTGGGATAGGGGATAAGAACAAGGCAAGGTGGGATTTCCCTGGTAGTCCAGTGGTTAAGACTGTGCTTCCAACACAGGGGGCGAGAGTTTGATCCCTGGTCATGGTAACTAAGATCCCACATGCGACACAGGGTGGCCAAAAAAAAAAAAAAAGAATGAGGCAAAGGCCCTAATAATAGAGGTAAAGACGTGGGAACGCCAGTGTAAGG
>NW_011411042.1:0-609 GCF_000754665.1 Bison bison bison | reverse complement strand
CAGTGATTTCTGCCATGGTAACAGAGACCCTTCATGAGACAGGAGCCGTGTATGTGTGTGTGCATGTGTGTGTGACCCACCTGATGCTTGGGCTGACTGATATTTGATGAACGGATTCAAGGTGCCTTATAGACAACATGAAACTTGGAGAAGCTATACATAACTTAAAACTTTTTAATTATTTTGCCTTTAAACTATTAAACTGCAATTAGGTTTTCATATCCAGTTTTATGCAAAGGTACTTATGAAGTTTTTATGAACCTTAAATTTTCCAGTTAAATTTAAGTTAAGTTAAGTTAAGTTAAGTTAAGTTAAATTTCCAGTTAAGTCCTGCAGAAAGACCTACTTTCTGCCACATAAAAATGTCCTAAGTACTACTCATCTGTAGAAATGAAACCAGCCCTTTGAGTAATTTTATTTTGTATAACTGGCCTGTCTTTCTCACAGACTGCCTTGCCATCCAGGAAAGGATTCCGGCACCAGAGCACAAAGTTTCTGTACCGTTTGGTGGGATCGGAAGATACGGCTGTGGACCAGAGCATCGTCAGCCCATACACGTCTCGGATCCTGAAACCCTACATCAGGTACACAGAGGACAGCTGTGACACT
>NW_011411041.1:0-534 GCF_000754665.1 Bison bison bison | reverse complement strand
GACCGTCCTGGGGGCCGTGTTGCTGGTCACGTTCAGCATGGCAGCCCCAGGGATCGCCACCGGGCTGACTTCGCCGAGAAACTCAAGATGATTGTAAAGATTCTGCTCACAGACATGCATCTGCCGTAAGTGGCCAAGAGCTGTGGGGGAGGGTCTTCAATGGATGGTGCGAGGCAGAGGGTGGCAGGGAGCAGGCTTGGGTGGGGGGTCTGCAGTGTGAGACAGAATCAGGGCCACTCACGAGGGACCGAGGAAATCTGGCTCTCCAGTGCCCTACAGAATTTATTCA
The DNA here is from genome assembly GCF_000754665.1 of Bison bison bison. Taxonomy (NCBI): domain Eukaryota; kingdom Metazoa; phylum Chordata; class Mammalia; order Artiodactyla; family Bovidae; genus Bison; species Bison bison. The sequence goes on along the minus strand of NW_011411041.1, from coordinate 245 downwards.
GGGTCACACGGTCAAAGTTAGAGTCAACTCTAGGGTTGCTGAGCAAGGCTCTGGGACAGTGGCTTTCAAATGTTTGTGACCAGGACGCCTAGTAAAGAAATCCATCTTCCATGGCGACAGTGCACACTTGAACATTCATGTAACTAAAATAAAAACTTCAAAAGTGAAACTTACCCAGCTGTGCTTAATACTTCCTGGTATTTCTATTATATTCTTGCTCCATTAAAAAAAAAATATTGGTTGTT
>NW_011411040.1:0-623 GCF_000754665.1 Bison bison bison | reverse complement strand
TAGTAGTCAGTGTTGATTCTCTTTAGAACTGACTGGTTTGAACTCTTTGCAGTTCAAGGGACTCAAGAGTCTTCTCCAGCACCACAGTTCTAAAACATCATTATTTGGCATTCAACCTTCTTTATGGTTCAGATCTCACATCCATGCACGACTACTGGGTAAAACCATACCTTGATTATATGGACCTTTGCCAGAAAAGTGATGTCTCTGGTTGCATATGCTGTCTAGGTTTGTCATAGCTTTTCATTCAAGAAGCAAGTGTCTTTTAACTTCATGGCTTCAGTTACCACGCACAGTGATTTTGGAACTACAAAAATAAAAATCTCTCACAGTTTCCCTTGTGTCTTAATCTATTTGCTATCAAATACTTTGGCCATCTCACATGAAGAGTTGACTCATTGGAAAAGACTCTAATGCTGAGAGGGATTGGGAGCAGGAGGAGACGGGTACAACAGAGGATGAGATGGCTGGATGGCATCGCTGACCCGATGGACATGAGTCTGAGTAAATTCTGGGAGCTGGTGATGGACAGAGAGGCCTGGCATGCTGCAATTCATGGGGTCACAAAGAATTGGACATGACTGAGTGACTGAACTGAACTGGACTGATGGGACTGGATGACA
>NW_011411039.1:0-515 GCF_000754665.1 Bison bison bison | reverse complement strand
TTCTATTTTAGAGAACCGAAGAGATTCCTCTATATAGTCATGCAGATTGTGTGGGTGAATTCTCTAAGAAATTAAGGGAAGAAGTGCTACATCTTGTTTATTGTATTGTGTTTGGGGGAACTATTTTGGAATTAGAGGAGCCCATTTCTCAGTATATTATTTCCAAACTAGGCAACTATAATTACAGTCTGATAAGATGTAACTCAAATAACTTCTGAATGTTAATTTATTTTGAAAGAGGAAATAATCTTGCAAGAGAAATGTAGACAAATAGGAAAAGCAGAGTTGTAAATATATTAACCTAGAGATGCTACAAATAAAGTTTAAGAAATATGAAAGTTTCATGGAGTATTTCACATGAAGGAATTATTTCCTCTTAAAAGTCAAAAGGGCTTCCCTGGTGGCTCAGAGGTTAAAGCACCTGCCTGCAATGCAGAAGACCTGGGTTTGACCCCTGAGTCAGGAAGATCCCCTGGAGAAGGAAATGGCAACCCACTCCAGTACTCTTGCCTGGA
>NW_011411038.1:0-523 GCF_000754665.1 Bison bison bison | reverse complement strand
CCATGGACTGTATAATCCATGGGGTCCCATAGCGTAGGACACGACTGAGCGACTTTCACTTTCACTTTCGTGCCTTTTCTCCGGACCAGTCAAGCTTTGATCTTTAACTTTTCTCCTTCAGACCCCTGACCAACCAGCCATGTCATTTGCCTGCCCACGTGTCCCTATATTTCCTTATATCGGGCCACATCTCTTCCAACACAAAGTGGATCGTCAGGTACATGTACTAAAGCTGTGCTCACATAGAACCTTAAGCTCCCTGCTGTTCCAGGGGGGCACCCTCAGTGTGTCTTCAGGTTAGAAGTAGCCCATTTTCAGCTTCAAACCACATACCAAGCCAGCCCACATTGAACCAAGCCTGGCTATTTTCTTCCTCAGTCTGCTGGTCATATAGTATGAGCACCAGTGCAGGAGTGGTGGGCGTCCTGAGGAGATGGACCGCCTCCTTAGAGAGACTACCAGAACCTCATGAATGTGTCTTCTTTGCTTGTCTTTCTCAAATGGTGTGCTCGTTGAGAGCAGA
>NW_011411037.1:0-693 GCF_000754665.1 Bison bison bison | reverse complement strand
CGGTAAAATCCTCGGAAGTTCAGGTGGCGATAATGTGGATAGGCATATGTATGAAAGTGAAAGTGACGTCGACTCAGTCCTGTCCGACTCTTCGCGACCCCATGGACTGTAGCCCACCAGGCTCCTCCCTCCATGGGATTCTCCAGGCAAGAGTACTGGAGTGGGTTGCCATTTCCTTCTCCAGGGGATCTTCCCGACCCAGGGATCGAACCCAGGTCTCCCGCATTTCCAGGCAGACGCTTTAACCTCTGAGCCACCAGGGAAGCCCGGGGATATGCATAGTGATGAAGAAAAACAATGAAAGAACACAACTGTGAGATGAGCTAAGTCAAATTATCATTAAGGAGAACAAGACAACCTTTCTCTAAGGCCGCTGTGTTGGACTCAGCCACCAGTGAAGAAACTGACTTTCAAAGATGGGGAGGCTCTTAACCATAGATTCCCACTTTAAATAAGTTTGTAAATGATGAAATCTCAGTTTCAAATATCCCTACGATTGACAGTAGTTGCCCATGCCCCATCCATACTCCACGCCCCACCCTGCCTCTGTTCCAAGAGTTCATTTACCTCATAGGCGTCTTTGATGTTCAAGGGCTCGCCAAAAGCGGCCACGTGTCCCACGATGCCTTTGTTCCACTCTAAGCGGATGCAGTTGTTTGAAGCTTCTTCCAGTGTTGAACCTTCTGCAACATC
>NW_011411036.1:0-573 GCF_000754665.1 Bison bison bison | reverse complement strand
AACATCTGATTGGATCTCAATTGAGTTTATATCAAAAACGTTTAACTGTATTTTGGATCTTCTATTAAAAATCAAATATTAATTTTAATATTTAAATTATATGTATAGAATGTAAAAGCTAACATGCTATTTTTTTCATTAATTATATTGCATATCATATATATCAACATCAGAAAGGAAAAATTTGTGAAGTAAATTAAAATTAACTAACTATAATGATGAGAATAGGCAAAAGTTTATCCATAAGAATGGTAAAAATGTAAAAGTGATGGTATACAAAAGTACAATATGATATATAAAGTTGTATGTGCACAAGGAAACCAAAACCCAAGAATAATCCAATATTATTATTTTCTTTTTATGAGATATACTTTGAACTTATCCAGCTTCTAACTCTGGATTTCTGGGGGACCAGGCCCTTCATCTTTCCCCCCCGAAATATTTTATCCAACTGAAAACTTCCCTGGGGCCACCTTAAAGCAATCAGATATTGTTGACAAGAATTTTTTTTCCCTGAGTCTGTGTTTTACTTGGGATAAGTCTGAACCAGTTTTAACAGCCAAAAGCATTTCT
>NW_011411035.1:0-555 GCF_000754665.1 Bison bison bison | reverse complement strand
AAATTTACTCAGTGTTCAAATGTTCTTTTGATGAATTTATGGGGATAAATTGGTCTCCCCATCCTATTCCTCTGTCCATCTGTCTTTAAAAATTTTTTTTAATATTTATTTATTTGGTTGTGCCAGATCTTAGTTGTGGCATGTAAACTCTTACTTGCAGCATGTGGGATCTAGTTCCCTGACCAGGAATTGAACCCATGCCCCACTGCCTTTGGAACGTGGAGTCTTAGCCACTGGACCAACAGGGAAGTCCCTAACTGTTGCTTCTTGACCTGCATACAGATTTCTCAGGAGGAAGGTCACGTGATCTGGTATTCTCATTTCTTGAAGAATTTTCCACAATTTGTTGTGACCCACACACTCAAAGGCTTTAGCATAGTCAATTAAGCAGAAGTAGATGTTTTTCTGGAATTCTCTTGCTTTTTCTATGATCCAATGGCTGTTAGCAATTTGGTTGCAAAATTGGTTCCTCTGCCTTTTCTAAATCCAGCTTGTTCATCTGGAAGTTCTCAGTTCACATACTGTTGAAGGCTGGCTTGGAGAATTTTTAGCATT
>NW_011411034.1:0-622 GCF_000754665.1 Bison bison bison | reverse complement strand
GAGACCCCCCAGGGATATATCACATCCATCTCTAGACCCCCAGGACAGAGCCTTTTAGTCAGAATTCCCAAGGTCTCAGGGTCTGCACCTCTTAGAGGACGCTGTGTAGCGGGAACAGGCTTGGCCATCCCAGGCGCAGTAGGGGTCCCGGGCGAGGCAGCAGTCGGCACAGGCGGCCCCATATGCCTGACAGCGGTGCAGGCTCAGCTGTGTGACGCCCACGGCTGAGGCCACGTACAGTTGTTGCTGTGGGCAGGGGTAGGGGCTTGTCAGTTCCCTCTTGGCAGCCAGCTTTCCTTAGGAGCCCAGCTCAGCTGGCTCCTAAGGAAAGCTGGCTGCCAAGAGGGAACTGACAAGCCCCTACCCCTGCCCACAGCAACAACTGTACGTGGCCTCAGCCGTGGGCGTCACACAGCTGAGCCTGCACCGCTGTCAGGCATATGGGGCCGCCTGTGCCGACTGCTGCCTCGCCCGGGACCCCTACTGCGCCTGGGATGGCCAAGCCTGTTCCCGCTACACAGCGTCCTCTAAGAGGTGCAGACCCTGAGACCTTGGGAATTCTGACTAAAAGGCTCTGTCCTGGGGGTCTAGAGATGGATGTGATATATCCCTGGGGGGTCTC
>NW_011411033.1:0-527 GCF_000754665.1 Bison bison bison | reverse complement strand
TGGACAGAGGAACCTGGCAGGCTATAGTCCATGGAGTAGCAAAGAGTTGGACACGATGGAGTGGCTAACACTTTTCACTTTTTTTTTTTTTTTACTATAGGTCATAGGAGACGTTTATAAATAAGATAAATATATGAGGAAAAGAGAGGTGAGAGTATAACCTAATGATCTCCTTTTCTAGAGCTTGATTCTCATCTGTGATAGTCATCAGACTGGTTATATTTATCAGCGCCTAGAATGTGGGTATCATAGTAATACTTGCTGCCTTTGACACAGTTCACAAGGAATGTACTCACAGTGATGCAGCCTGTGCTAAGGTGTCAGAGAAACAGTAAAGATGACTATTCTTGGCTCTAAAATTAACTTGCCTCATGGCCTCAGGCAAGACACTCAATCTCTCTGCTTAGTTTTCCCAATCTGTAAGGACAGAATGATAATTCTTGTATAAAATTTTCCTTCAGAGGGCTATTGAAAGGATTATTAAAAGCACATTTTGAATCCATTGAAGAAAAAAGAAATGCTTTATA
>NW_011411032.1:0-541 GCF_000754665.1 Bison bison bison | reverse complement strand
ATATTTCTCTTACAGGATAGTACTTCGTATTCAGTGTGGTAACTGTTTGTGTCCTGGGCCATAGACTAGGCTCCCAGAAAGTGGGGTTAAGACCATTGTACCCTTAGCAGCTAGCACATAACAGTATTTAATACATATTTACTGATTTAGTGAGTGATTGTAAGTAGTAGAGTAAGAAGACATTTTACTTTTATATAATCAATGGCTCATTACAAGATTAGTGTTCAGTGTTTTGTGTGAATCCTGGCAACCCACCCCAGTACTCTTGCCTGGAGAATCCCCATGGACAGAGGAGCCTGGTAAGCTACAGGCCATGGGGCTGAAAAGAGTTGGACACGACTGAGCAACTAAGCACAGCACAGTGGGGATCTCACTTAAAATGGACATTCAAGGAATTCCCTGGTGGTCCAGTGATGAGGACTCCACACTTTCACTGCCAAGAGCAGGAGTTCAATCCCTGGTCAGGGAACTAAGAGCCCAAGTCACACGGGGTGGCCAAAAAAATAAAATAAATAAAATAAGATGGACATTCATTTCATTT
>NW_011411031.1:0-502 GCF_000754665.1 Bison bison bison | reverse complement strand
CTCAAAAAAACTATTTTTCTATTGAAACAAATAGCATCCACAGTGGGAAAAAAATAACTTAGACTCCAATACGCAAATGTAGAATCATTTAAAAACTGAAAGAATCAGAAGAAAAGTTTAGTATTACAGGATGGTGACAAGTTTTTGGCAACTTTGTGGGTGTGAGTTACTATAGCAAACATTTTGTTCTTCCTTGGAGCTGAAGAAGTAAAATAAAAATGAAGTAAGAGCTTAACATAGAGATAATAAAATTTGCTTGGGAAAGAAACATTAGAAACTAGGTTCTGGATCCATCAATTAATGATGAATAGCCAAGAAAACAATAAATTATAATGCTAACAGCAGAAGCACATTTAATGTGAGGTGGCATGAAGCTCAAAGAATGATTTTGTAAGATATGTCTAAAGCAATAAACAGTTGTCTGGTAAATGCAGTCTTTGGCTGGAAAGAAGATATAATGGCTTCTTGCTGCGCATTCTGTGGTGGTTCAGTTCAGTTCAGT
>NW_011411030.1:0-517 GCF_000754665.1 Bison bison bison | reverse complement strand
TACTTAACTTTATGGCATCATAAACCTCCCCTTGTAGTTTGGTTCCTCTCTTTGCTCTATTTTAACCTCATTTTGATGCTTAACTTTATGGTGCACTCTCTTTGGAAGCCACCCCTAGTGGATTGCTTTCCCCCTTTTGTATTACAGGAAGAAAGTCACCAGGAAATCCCCAAAGGACTATGGACCCAACCACCGGGACCAACTTCCAGACCCAAATACCTAGCTACCTAACACTGGGGTATTGACAGTTTCCCAACAGTGCAAAAGAGAGAATTCAGGACCCCTACACCTTTTGTCCCATATCTCCAAGCCCTGACTGTGAGCCCCGACTGTATGATCCCCTGGATTCCCGATGGAGGGGAGACAGGCTCCTTGAGGCAGGAACCTATCGAGTTCTCCCTTCTGCCGGCTTAATGATTAAAGCCATCTTTATGTTTCCTCCAAACTCTGTCTCCACAATTTTTATTCAGCTCTGGTGGGCAAAGAAAACCAAGATTTTGGCGGCGACTGTTGCTGC
>NW_011411029.1:0-502 GCF_000754665.1 Bison bison bison | reverse complement strand
GGACATTCTAAGTATTTAAACATGTATTTAAATATTATGTTTTCAAAGTATAAAAGGAAGAAACAGAAGTATAAATTCTACTTCATAAGACAAGAGAAACTTAAATCTAAAAAAATTCCTCATTACAAAATAGATAACAAAAGAATTTCAAAAAGAAGGTAACAAATAAGGCAGCAGTCAAAACAGATATTTGGATTTAGAAATAAATTTAAGTTGGTAAAACAATACTCCAAACTGGTGGCGTTTTACGTCACATGCATACAAGCCAAGTCACTTCAGTCATGTCAACTCTGCGACCCTGTGAACTGTGCTTCCTCTGTCCATGGATTCTCCATGTAGGAATACTGGAGCGGGTTGCCGTGCCCTTTTCTCCAGATCTTTCTGACTCAGGGATCAAAACTGCATCTCAGGTCTCCTGCAGTGGCAGGCAGGTTCTTTACCACTAGTGCCACCTGGGAAGCCCTTGATTATATGAAAATATTTATGCAATAAAATGTATATG
>NW_011411028.1:0-520 GCF_000754665.1 Bison bison bison | reverse complement strand
TATTTATTTTATTTTTTTTTTTCCTCTAATTTTATTTTATTTTTAAACTTTACATAATTGTATTAGTTTTGCCAAATATCAAAATGAATCCGCCACAGGTATACATGTGTTCCCCATCCCGAACCCTCCTCCCTCCTCCCTCCCCATACCATCCCTCTGGGCCGTCCCAGTACACCAGCCCCAAGCATCCAGCGTCATGCATCAAACCTGGACTGGCAACTCGTTTCCTACATGATATTTTACATATGGAATATATAATCTGCACTACTGTTTAGAAGCAGTACTCCAGATCCTACTTTTGAATTTTTATAAATATTAATAGTTCAATTTCATATTTGTTAAATGGCACACATGTGGCTTTTCTCAAAATTTCAGTTCTTGAAGTATTGAGAGAAATTAGATTTTTTCCCCCTTCTCTATAAAGATGGAGGTGGTCATGTCCAACTCTTTTGCAACCCCATGGACTGTAGCCCTCCAGGCTCCTCTGTCCGTGGGATTTCCTAGGCAAGAATACTAGAGT
>NW_011411027.1:0-521 GCF_000754665.1 Bison bison bison | reverse complement strand
TTGTTCCAGAAGTCCCTGACAGCTTACCGGCACATTTCCCAAGTGATGCGACCCCAGTACATCCAAAAACACCCCAAGATAAGCAACCAGGAGCTGACCAAGGTTCTGTCTGAGGAACACAGGAAGGTGCCTGAGCAGCTGAGGGTGAAACACAGTCAGGATCTTGAGAAAGAGAAAAAGGATATTAGGGAGAAAATAGCTCTGTTCAGAGCACAGCACCCTGATCTAGTCCCAAACCCTGAGAAATCTGGTGTCCCTCAAAAAAGTGAAATGAAAGTGCCAGAGAAGCTTAAGGAGAATGTTCAAAAAGTGAAGTCTCCCCCAGAAAAGAGTTTACCCATGAAGTGGAAATTCCACAGAGAGCCCAAAAAGCCCCCGATGAATGGCTATCACAAGTTCCACCAGGATCTCTGGTCGAGCAGGGAGCTGAAAGTGGTGCCCCCAAGGGAGCGCATGGTAGAGATCAGTATACGCTGGCAGCGGGTCCCCCAGGACCAGAAGGAGCTTTATAAGAAGCAGGC
>NW_011411026.1:0-647 GCF_000754665.1 Bison bison bison | reverse complement strand
TTTCCTTCTGGCTTACTTCACTCTGTATAATAGGCTCCAGTTTCATCCACCTCATTAGAATTGATTCAAATGTATTCTTTTTAATGGCTGAGTAATACTCCATTGTGTATATGTACCATAGCTTTCTTATCCATTCATCTGCTGATGGATATCTAGGTTGCTTCCATGTCCTGGCTATTATAAACAGGGCTGCGATGAACATTGGGGTACACGTGTCTCTTTCCCTTCTGGTTTCCACAGTGTGTATGCCCAGCAGTGGGATTGCTGGATCATCAAGTACGTTTTCAACCTAAATTGAGGGCTTTGTTTTGAATCTGTGTCTCTTCCGTCTCGTCCAGGTCTTCCTCAGTCTTAGTTCTGGCACTCAATGCATCAGCTCTCCTTCCACATTTTACATTTGCGTAGAAAGACAAGTGGGCCAAACACAGAGCTCACTGTACCTCACCTTGGGCTGATAATGACCAATATCCTTTGGATTGTTTAATCAGTCACATACCCCCAACATTCTACGGCTTTGAACCCGCAGATCTCTGAACAGACAAGACTCAAAAGCCTTGCTAAAATCATGTTACACTATATTCATGCCTACCCTAGTAATGCTCCAAGTTCAGTTGCCCAGTAAAAACAGGAAATTACATTTGTCAGTA
>NW_011411025.1:0-535 GCF_000754665.1 Bison bison bison | reverse complement strand
TCAGCAAGAGAAGTCAGAGGAATGACTAAACTTTTGCAACAGCTCTTGCTTCCTCCTTGAGGTTCTCTGATTTTCTCCAGACCTGGGACACTTGGGCCATGCTGTGCATGCCAGTACCCTCTGTCTTGTGTTCCCGCTGGCCCTGTGGCTGAATACTCCATGCTAGGAACCTGAGGTCTGACCATCAGCACCCAAGACCAGGCTTTGGGAGCATTCACCCAGGCAGATCTGACCCCCACCCCCCGAGGTTTGGAGAGTGGAGAAGAAATGGGAGCTACAAAAGAGCAGGGCAACTGAGACAGCAATTTTTCTCTCCTTCTTATTTAGGAACCAGCCAAGGACCACATCTGGGGGGTCTGGGTACAGCCCTACTGGGAAACTGGAGGAGGGCCCAGTGTCCTCCTCCACTTAAGGTCAACTGGAGGTGACCTTAGGGTGGGATGGTCTGGGCTGCTTCTCCTCCTCTCTCCCTGCACCTTGCTGTGCCCTGGACAAGTGTGACCCTGTGGGAAGGAGGCCAGTCCTGTACTGTTAG
>NW_011411024.1:0-808 GCF_000754665.1 Bison bison bison | reverse complement strand
CATGAGACTGGAACTATTATTGATTATTTGAAGGCTTGTCACAATCTAGGATCAGAAACTCAAAAAGATGCAAATGCTAGCTAAAACAATGGCTACTGCCTTTAAAAAGGGAAATGAAGGATGCTTTTCATGTGGAGATAAAAACCATTTAAAAGGGGACTGCCCTAAGAAGGCTAATAAAAAACCACCTACAGTAGAGGAATGCATTGGGCCAACGATTGTAAATTTAAATTTGATATTGATGGAAAACCTATTCCAGGGAACTCCAAACAGGGAACCTCCCCCCACCCCCCAGGTCCCCTACAACAAAAACCAGGGGCAAAGTCTATCTTTTCCCTCAAGCCCTCAACATCTGGCAATGCTACCATTAACATACCAGCCCTAGATGATTTTTTCCTTTACCCTTAAGCAGTCCCTTCTAGGGTACCTACCAGATCCCTGCCCCACAAACCTTCAGTCTTTTATTTGGCTGATCTAGTTTGGCTTCTAAAGGAATTACTGTTCACCCTGGAATAATTGATTCAAACTATAAAGGAGAGATTCAAATTATGATGTGATTTCAGATTCTATGGCAATTCAAAAAGGGGGACAAAATTGCTCAATTACTACTTTTGCCTTAGCATTTCTGTTAGCTCCTCTAATAATGTACAGACAGGTGGATTCAGCAGTACAGATTTAAAAAAAAATCCTTATGGACAACATGGGTATCTGAATATGCCAGACCAAATATAAATATCAAAATTAATAATAAAAGATTTTCTAGTCTCCTCGATGCTGAATCTAATATTAGTCTTATTTCCAAACACTT
>NW_011411023.1:0-603 GCF_000754665.1 Bison bison bison | reverse complement strand
GATTCATTTTGATATTTGGCAAAACTAATACAATTATGTAAAGTTTAAAAATAAAATAAAATTGGAAGATTTAAAAAAAAAAAAAAGATTAAAAAAAAAAAAATTAGTGAACAATAATTACTCCCCCATGGAAAAGAATGAAATATTGCCATTTGCAGCAGTATGGATGGATTTAGAGAATATTATTCTTAGTAAAGTAAGTCAAAGAAAGAAAAATATGATATCACTTATAAATGAAATCTAAAAGTAATACAAATGAATCTATTTACAAAATATAGAGACATAAAAAACAAACAAATTTACAGTTACCAGAGGGGATTGGGAGGGAGGGAGGAACAAATTAGAAGTATGGGGTTAACAGACACACTACTATTGATATGTCAAATAAATAAACAACAAGGATTTACTGTAAAGCACAGGGAATTTTATTCAGTATCTTGTAATAACCTGTAATAGAACATAATCAGGAAAAAATAACTAATGACTATAAAAAAATAACTGGATGACTATACTATATACCTGAAACTAACACATTATTGTAAATCAACTATACTTCAATATATTTTTAAAAAATTTGTGAGAAGTTTCCATCTGGAGAGATGC
>NW_011411022.1:0-557 GCF_000754665.1 Bison bison bison | reverse complement strand
TACTATGTATGCACGCAAGTATCTGACCACTTCATTATTGTTCTAGAAGTCATGCTTAAACAGCAACACTTTTATTATTAATCGCTTTCCCTGCGTTTCTCCTTTATATTAAATTTAGGACATAAAAAATGACTTTATAGATACGCCATTTCATCATCTGATTTTCTTCAGATAGGAAGAGGGATACTAAAAATCATTTGTTTTAAGAAGAGGCGTGGGGTCTGATAGAGTTGAGATTCATGGCCTTTGACCTCCAGGTCCTTCAGTGCAGAAACCACATCTGTTTTGCCCCTGCACCTGGAATACATGATAGATCCTCAGTAGATATTTATTGATCAAATAATAAATTCTCAAAGTAATTGGGGGAAGCTAACGCCAGCCCCTTCCTCTGCCTTGTCCATATAAGTGACCAATAAATAGTTCCTAAATGAAGGTGTGAAAATGTACTTTTGGGTAGAACACCAGGGCTGCAAAGGTTACATTTAAGATAACTTTCTCTGGGACTTCCCCAGTGGCCCAGTGGTTAAGACTCCACACTTCCAATGCAGAGAGCATGG
>NW_011411021.1:0-557 GCF_000754665.1 Bison bison bison | reverse complement strand
TTTTTTTTTTGTCCTGTTTCTTTTCAGTTACTTCCACTACCTGTCTTCCAGCTCATGATCTGTTCCTCTGTATCATTTAGTCTACTGATCATTCCTTCTAGTGTATTTTGCATTTCAGCACTATATTATTCATCTCCGGTCCATCTATATTTTAAACTCTTTGTTAAAAACTTCTCACTCTGTTCATCCCAAATCCTCTTGAGTTCTTTGATCATCTTTATGATCACTACCCTGAACTCTTTCTCAAGTAGATTTTCTGTCTCCACTTAATTCTTTTGGGGTTTTATCTTGTTCCTTTGTTTGGAACATGTTTCTCTGTTTTCTCATTTTGCCTAACTTGTTCTTATTTCCATGTGTTTTGTAGGCTTGTTACATTTCCTGACTTTGGAAAAGTGGCCTTTTATAGGGATGTCCTATGTATCCTAATCGAACATTCCCCCTAGTCAAAGAGCTATATTGTTTAGGGGTGTGCCATATGTGAGCTGCAAGAGTCCTTATGTTGTGGTAAGTTGACACTTGTGGGTGGTCTACTAGGCCTGGCTGACCCCCAACCTGGT
>NW_011411020.1:0-501 GCF_000754665.1 Bison bison bison | reverse complement strand
TCTCAGGGTTGCACTGCTGTTGTTGTTCACTCACTAAGTTCAGGACTGACTCTCTGCAACCCCGTGCACTGCAGCACACCAGGCTCCTCTGTCCTCCCTATCCCTGAATTTGCTCAAATTCACATCCATTGAGTTGGTGGTGCCATCTAATCATCTCAGCCTCTGCTGCCCCCTTCTCCTCCTGTTCTCAATCTTTCCAGCATCAGGGTCTTTTTCAATGAGTCAGCTCTTCGCATCAGGTGGCCAAGGCACTGGTGCTTCAACCTCAGCAGTATCTCTTCCGATGAATATTCAGGGTTGATTTCCTAACAGTTGATTAGTTTGATCTTCCTGCAGTTCGGGAGACTCTAAAAAGTCTTCTCCAGCACAATTCAAAAACATCAATTCTTTAGAGCTCAACCTTTTTTACGGTCCAACTCTCGCATCTGTACACGACTACTGGAAAAACCATAGCTTTGACTACATGGACTTTTGTCTCTGCTTTTTAATATGCCATCTAGG
>NW_011411019.1:0-501 GCF_000754665.1 Bison bison bison | reverse complement strand
ATCTTTCCCAGCATCAGGATCTTTTCCAGTGAGTCAGCGCTTCACATCAGGTGGCCAGAGTATTGGAGGTTCAGCTTCACCATTTGTTCTTCCAGTGAATATTTAGTGTGCTTTCCTTTAGTATTGACTGGTTGGATCTCCTTGCAGTCCAAGGGACTCTCAAGAGTCATCGCCAGCACCACAGTTTGAAAGCATCAATTCTTTGGCACTCAGACTTCTTTATGGTTCAACTCTCACATCTGTACATGACTACCGGGAAAACTCTCTTTGACTAGACAGACGTTTCTTGGCAAAGTGGCTTCTTGTTAATATGCTGCCTAATTTTGTCATAGCTTTTCTTCCAAAGAGCAAGTGTATTTTATTTTCATGGCTGCAGTCACCTTCCACAGTGATTTTGGAGCCCAAGAAAATAATTTGTCATTGCTTCCACTTTTTCTCCTTTTATTTGCCATGAAGTGATAGGATGTCTTCATAGATCTTTATAAAAGTTGTTGCATTATT
>NW_011411018.1:0-596 GCF_000754665.1 Bison bison bison | reverse complement strand
TTCGGGAAACGGCCCAGAGAACCAATGGAACTTTTGAAAAGCAAACAGTGCTAACAGTCTGAGGAAGGCTTGAATCATCTGTTCCTCACTCTCAACTCTGAAATCCGATCATCATTACATACAATAGAATGCCAGAGGTTCTACGGAAAACATCATTAAAAAAAAAAAATCACTGGAGGTTCTTATTAGCTTCACAGGTTTTACTCAGGATAGATAAGAGGATCACGTGAATATGAGGACACACTTCAGAAAACATCATTGTATCGCTATTAAAAGAAAATACTCTTTGAAGTAAAAAAGGTGTTGGAACTAAGGGATGTTATAGCTCAAAGGGAATTAAAGCCCAGAAATTCCTAAATATAGACTATTTAGGCTAAGCTGAAATCTGCCCCTTTTTTTGAGGAGGTGGTGGTGATGAATATGTTTATCTTAATTGTGGTGATAGTGCCACAAGGGGGCACCTATCAAAAACTCATCAATCTGTATACTTTAAATATGTGACATTTATCATTTGTTAATTACAACAGAAAAGTTAGTACAAAATACATAATATACACGCTTATGTTAATTTTGAAAAAACTCAAAATGGGACATCC
>NW_011411017.1:0-556 GCF_000754665.1 Bison bison bison | reverse complement strand
GGATTGCATTGCACTTTTGGATTTGACTTCTTTTCTATAATATAGAATGTGATTGAATGGATAATGGTGCACTTTTCCTTTTAATAAAAACTTCCTTAATATGTCCCAATAATATTTCTTTTTTTCCCCAATAAGAGAGCGTTTTATCCTAGGTACTTCATATTTTGCAACTACTGCCTTTGAAATTTTCATTTTGTAAATCTGTTGCTGGTAAATAGAATAAAATTGTCTTCTGTATGTTAATATTTTATCCTGTGAACAGCTACCTAAACTTTTATTGATTCTCCCAATTTCTCTGTAAATACCTGTAGAATTTAGTGTACAGAATCATATCATCTGCAAACAATGACAGTCTTGCTTCTTCCTTTCTGAGCACTTTGTTCTTTCTCTTCCCACTTACTATATTTTCTGGGTGATAGTGGACATTCTTACTTGATACAACTCTCACAAGGAAGCTTTCAGTAATTCCAAGAATGATATTTGCTATAGGTGTTGTGTTCTGTAGCAATCTGGATCCAATCAGGAGATGGAAAGTACACAGTGGTCAGGGGAAATT
>NW_011411016.1:0-512 GCF_000754665.1 Bison bison bison | reverse complement strand
TGGGGAAGAGCGGGTCGGGGAAGACCAGCATGAGGTCGATTATCTTTGCCAATTACATCGCTCGCGACACCCGGCGCCTGGGTGCCACCATTGATGTGGAGCACTCCCACGTCCGATTCCTGGGCAACCTAGTGCTGAATCTGTGGGACTGTGGCGGTCAGGACACCTTCATGGAAAATTACTTCACCAGCCAGCGAGACAACATCTTCCGTAATGTCGAGGTTCTGATTTATGTGTTCGACGTGGAGAGCCGTGAACTGGAAAAGGACATGCATTATTACCAGTCGTGTCTGGAGGCCATCCTCCAGAACTCTCCTGATGCCAAAATCTTCTGCTTGGTGCACAAGATGGATCTGGTTCAGGAAGATCAGCGTGACCTGATTTTTAAAGAGCGAGAGGAAGACCTGAGGCGTTTGTCTCGCCCGCTGGAGTGTGCTTGTTTTCGAACATCCATCTGGGATGAAACGCTCTACAAAGCCTGGTCCAGTATTGTCTATCAGCTGATTCCAAAT
>NW_011411015.1:0-610 GCF_000754665.1 Bison bison bison | reverse complement strand
AAAAGCTTTATTAGAATAATACTGCATTGTTGAGCCAATGTTTGTTACCAAGTTTCCTTGTCCTTTACCCAATGTGCAGCTGGAAGTGCATTAGCTAGTATAGTTGGTATGCAGAAAAACAAGCAGTAGCCTGTTTTTCAACATAAAACCCTTGAGTCAATAAGTACTTTCTTTGTTGTAACCCACTGCACCTTTGCTTCATGAGAATGTAACTCTGTTTCCTGAGGGGGACTGCAAACTGGAAAGATAAAGGGAAATCAGGTTTTCTGGTTGACCAAACTTTATCAAGAAAGAGTCACAGACTGTTAACAGGCCATGGGGCCAGAAGATAATGTACATAACATATGACCCTTTTTTGGGGAAAGTTATGCAGAAAATGTCCTGGTTTCATTAAAGGTAAAACTGATGGAATGTTGAGCTGATTCTGCATGACTTTGTATCTTTCACTCCTGGAAATCTGTAACTCGGGGTATAAAAGCCCCTTTTTAAAATAAAGCTGCAGACCCGTTTCACCTAAGCTGGGTCTCCCCGAGACATTGGTTCTTTCTATTTCTCTCTTTTTCTCAGGCAAATTCCCATGAGCACAGAGGCTCTCTGAGTTCACTTTTTT
>NW_011411014.1:0-636 GCF_000754665.1 Bison bison bison | reverse complement strand
GTTAGTGTAAGAACTTCTGTGCTGCTTATTCTTTCTTGTCACTGAGTGGGTAAAGGATAAGGTGACATCAAAACAGTGCAGCTGAGAGCTGATGCTCTTTTTCCACATTGAAGCTAATGGGGTTGGGGCAGAGTGTGCCATTCAGACAAGTCTAAAGAAGCTCCTATAAATGGTGGTCAACTCCACAGCATAGACACACGTTCAGTGACAAAATCCAATGGGGTGTCATAGAACCAGGCACATTAAGCAATGCTAGTTTTGCTGTACTTATCTTCTGCTGCCCACTCTGCCCTGTGACTTTCTGACCTGTCTGATGTCTATACTGGAGAGCTCTTCTTTCCCTCTGCCATGATCGCCCATTCTGTCCTCCTGAAATCTATTAAGTTCTTGACCTTGAGTTTTAGTTATGCTTGGTCCCTGAAGCCAGGCATAAAATTATTTGAAGAAATGGATTTCTTAACTTATATTCCCAATTCTCTGTCAAAGAGGTTTTCAGTCAGATGCACAACTATTCTATCCCTCTGCTTCTGTCAGCACTCTAGTCTTTTTAAGATCTCACCTGCTGAGATTCTTGTGTACCGTAGAGGGAAACACAATCCATTACACCAATGCCACTGCTACTGAGTCCCTTCAGTC
>NW_011411013.1:0-573 GCF_000754665.1 Bison bison bison | reverse complement strand
TCAGGGTGTAGCGGCCGTGGCTGATCTCATAGTCCAGCTCCTTGGCAGCACGGATGATGCCCTGTGGGATGTGCAGAAGGACAATGGTGGTCAATGGGTCATGGGTCTGGGGTACCCTCTGACCACTCTGGGAGGTAGGCCCTGACACCCTGGCCGTGATAAGGAGCCCGTTATCCCAGCCTTTTCATCTTCCCGCACATGCTGCCATCCTGTTCTCCTCCTGGACTCCGTCTTTGCTCTGCCCCCACAATGTCGCTAACTTCCCTTTAGCCAGCTGACCCTCTTCTCGGGCCCCTCCACCAGCTGCTGACCGTGTGTCTGTTGATACGAAAGGTGCTGATGATGTTGCCTGCCACGATGGCATAGGTCACTGTGCCGTTGGGTCCTTCATCTAGATCCAGGGCCCGGATGGTGATGAGGCTGGTGTTGATTGTGTCCGGGCCCTCATCCAGTAAGATCTCGTAGTGGGGCTGCTGGAACACGGGCGCATTATCGTTCTCATCCACGATGGTCACATACACGTGGGTGGTGGCCTGTGGAGAAGAGCGTGATTAGCTTCCTCGGTCAGCTGGC
>NW_011411012.1:0-503 GCF_000754665.1 Bison bison bison | reverse complement strand
AACCCACTCCAGTATTCTTGCCTGGAGAATCTCATGGACAGAGGAGCCTGGCGGGCTACAGTCCATAAGGTCGCAAAGAGTGGGACACAACTTACTGAATGAACATGCACTCACTATTTTTGTTTTTCCCCTTAAAATGTGCCATATGAAGCTAGAAAGGCATTTATTGCATAATCACCCAAGTGATACCATAGCGAAGAAGCAGAAATTTCATTCTGCCTTTGGGCAAAGCAGTACATTTGAGGTTATCTTGCTGAAATCTCACATGTGGAATCTTTTTTTGCAGCTTCAAAATCGCTTGCCTTGGTTTCCGCCTTGATGATCCCGGTGTAGCATTTTCATCCTGCAATTTCATTGGCAGAACTATCCCCAAGTTACAAGTAGGTTGGGTCTCAGAAGGTGTTTAAGATTTGAAAAAGACGTTCCCAAATATAATACTAAGGATGAAGGTAAGGGTGCCAGGTGGGTGTCAGAGCTCCTGTGCTCTCAGGAGCCTCAAGCCT
>NW_011411011.1:0-628 GCF_000754665.1 Bison bison bison | reverse complement strand
CCTCAAGTAGCAGATAGAGTAAAAACAGATCAGTTTGATCCCATTTAAGGATTCATGTTGTAAAAATAACCTAACCCACTTTTGCTCTTATTTCTGGGATGTGACTCTTACTCGGGAATATGACCTTTCTGAGATCTCAGCTGCAAACCTGGACTGTTTTTAGGATACCTCCACCTTAGCAATCCCTGAATTCCTATTTTTGTACTCTGAAAAATCATGACTCCTAAAACATCTGCTCAGCTCTTTAGACTCCCAATTTCTGCTTTCTGCTAGATTTTTTAAAAATCTCATCTTGTATCTAAATGGCTGGCGGAGAAATCAAAAATGCCTTGAAAGGAGATTATAGTACCCTTTGATCTTCCTTCTCTGTGGTCCTCCTTTTCCAGAATTTGTTTCTCAAACCCCAAGTGCCTTACTGGCCATAGCACCAAACCTTTATTTCCTCAGTTCAGTCTGAGGAGAATCTACTGCTTTTTGCTGAAACAGTATTCTTCCTTCACCCCAATCTTTCCCATATGCCTTCCTATCTACATTTTCCTGCCCTACTGATTGCTATTCCTCAGGGGAAAACCCCCAAGATGAATGTGGAACTCATCTCCTTGTTGCTCCCTTCTTGGAATTGTATCCC
>NW_011411010.1:0-525 GCF_000754665.1 Bison bison bison | reverse complement strand
AGTAGGTGTGGAAGGACTAGTGGTTTTTCTATAAGGTACATAAGCATAGAGTATTGCTACAAACTTGGTCGGGGGAATTAATGAGTGTAATTTTATATGTTCCAGGAGGATGGACTGAGGCAAGTTCTGGAGGAGATGAAAGCTTTATACGAGCAAAACCTACCTGATGTGTAAGTTGGTAAGTTGATTCTTTTAAAACAGTTTAAGAAACATGATACTGATGTCAGATCATCTTAACATTAGTTTTTAGATATGTTTTTTTTTTTTTTTTTTAATTCTCTGTGAGCCTGATCATACCCTAGCTATACAGAAGCAGAAGGATTTGTGTTAATGGTTGTTATGTCTCTGGGGACCTAATAGTGCTGGCACATGGTAGCTGTTCGGTAAATGCTTCTTGTCTGACTGGTGTGACTTGAAAGGAGTTAGGGTGGATGTAAAAGAGATGACCCAGGAGCGAGTAACAGACCTGACGAGTGAAGTGTGTTGCTTCCGCTACTTGTTTTCATCAGGTGAGGCCTTAGTGGG
>NW_011411009.1:0-514 GCF_000754665.1 Bison bison bison | reverse complement strand
CTTGTTTTTCTGTTTCAACATCTTACTGAAGTAGAGTAGCATACACACACTCAGAAAAGTGTAAGTATCATAGTATATAGCTCAATCACTTTCACAAACAAACACGCAAGTAAACAACACATAGATGAAACAGTAGAACATAACTTGAATCCCAACTTCCAACTTGGCATTATCCATGTCCATGAAGGAATTTGAGGGAAGCTGCCACAAAATGTCTTAGTTCCTTCCATATGAAAGTGGATGCGTCTTAAGAGGAACTCTGAAAAAGCAAAACCTACTGCTGCTCTCTGCCAACCAGTAGTCACACATATGCTTGTGTATGCTTTTGGTATATAAAAATATGATTTTGTGCTGTAGGTAAATATGATTTTTTTCTTCTTAAACTATCACAATTTGCTTGAGTGCTTCCTACTACAGAATTAAATAGAAAAGTTCTTGCAATGGGCTTCTGGTAAATGGCATTGCTGGGCTTTATACCACTGCACTGGAAAGACAGGCTTAGAATAGCAAGTGT
>NW_011411008.1:0-630 GCF_000754665.1 Bison bison bison | reverse complement strand
CAGCCCGTGACTCTAAAACACCTACTCGCTGATGCTTTATAAAAATCTGCCTCACGTGCCTTTTGATGGCCAAGTCGAAGATCTCTCTTGGTAAATGTCACACTGCACTTGAAAATACGTGTTGTTGTTCGGTTACTCAATCGTCTCTGACTCTTTGCGCCCCCATGGACTGCAGCACAGCAGGCATCCCTGTCCCTCACCATCTCCTGGAATTTGCTCAAACTCATGCCCATTGAGCCACTGAGGCCATTCAACCACCTCATCCTCTGTCGCCCCCTTCTCCTCCTGCCCTCAGTTTCCCCCAGCAAATATGTGGGTTGTTTCCAAATATCTTTGACGTTGGTTTCTAACGTAATCCAAGTGGTAAGAGGACAGACTCTGTGACGTCAGCACCTGCAGACCACGAGATTTTGGCACCTTGTTTTATGTGCCAGGATGTATTCCAGTGTCTCCTGGTTTACAGTCTATGGGACTTGAATCGAATTGGTACCCTGTTGCTGTGTGAAAATTATGTAAATCTTAATTATGTTGAATTGGTTCGCAGTGCTCTTCGGATCTACTCTTTCTACTTCTTCGTATATTCATTCTACTAATTTTTGATATTGAAACTCCAAATAAAAAATCTTAATT
>NW_011411007.1:0-510 GCF_000754665.1 Bison bison bison | reverse complement strand
TAATTTCTCCACTCAAATTTTGTAGTTTTGTCGTGTGCAGTTTACTGTCAATATAAGTTAGTGTGTTTTATTTCTTCTATTAACATTTACTATGAATTTTCTCATATACCTGAAGATTTCCATATTGGTCCAGGATGAATTTACTATAATACTATTTAATGCAACCTATCAATTGTAAATATAAACTTGGGGAAAAAAGTAATTTTTTCATAGTGACATAAAATTTTGTTGTCTTAGGCGGATTATTTTTAGAGTCAATGGAAAAGTAATTTAATTTCTCAAACACTTGTGCTCACTTTGGATTTAACAGACAAACTTGTGAAGTGAACAAGTGAAGATCAAAAGCACAGGTGCAAAGTGCATTCAAAGTCAAATCCCTAGTATTGATATAAATTTGCATGTGTCATTTTCCCCCTTCTCTATGGCTTCTGCTATGCAGCTAGGCGAGGATTGTTCTCTCTCTCACATGTCATTTAGGCTCCTCTCAAACTCTCATCAGTCAACTAAAAC
>NW_011411006.1:0-507 GCF_000754665.1 Bison bison bison | reverse complement strand
TCCTGGGATGCAAGTGCCTCTTGAGATTGGGGCCACCTAAAGAAACCACCTCTTCCTCTCTCCGCCTTGTAAGAGGAGAGTGGGAAAGGAATGTTTCCTCCTCCGGGGTTTCCTGGTCAAGGCATCCTAGGAGCAAAGGGTTCAATGAGGCCCCTGGAAAGTCTCCCCACAAGGTCCAGATATTCTGAGTCTTAGCTTATTTGCACTGGAGTCTAGCAATTTAGCCAAATAGTACTGCTTCTCACAAGAGATGTGGGTTCAAGGCCTGGGTCAGGATGATCCCCTGGAGGAGGAAATGGCAACCCACTCCAGTAATCCCACGGACAGAAGAGCCTGGCGTCCTACAGTCCGTGGAGAGTAGGACGCGACTGAGCACACCCTTCTAGAACCTTCCACCTTGAATCACCTCAAGGAGTGGCAACAGATTCCAAGTTAGATGGTGAGAACATGTTTGGGTTCCTCATCTGAATATGTAAGCTGATCCCAAACGTTTCTCTCCCTTCAATG
>NW_011411005.1:0-579 GCF_000754665.1 Bison bison bison | reverse complement strand
CACCTGGTCCCCAGGCGCTGGGCGGGGCTGCCGGCTCTCACCTGGCGCTGCAGGCGGCCCCCACCCGCCACCCGCCTTTCATCTCCCCTCCTCGTGGCTCCGGGCACCGCTTTCCCAATTGCCCAGGTGACGCCAGAGCCCGGGCTCTTGGCTTCCGCGGGGGGTGGGGCGGGCAGGTGAGGCCGCCAACAGGTGAGGCCGCCAACAGGTGAGGCCGCCCTGCGGGAGGCCCGCCCACCGCACCGCCTCCCCTCCTCCTGGTCTGTGGCGACATCTGCTGGCCATCCCCGGAGGGACACAACCTCTGCTCTGATTTCTGCTTCAGTTCAGATTAATCCCCATTAATCCCTGAGCACCTCCTAGGGGCCCCGCACGGTGTTAGGTGTCTGGGATTCGCACCATCCCATGTCTCCAGGAATCTCAGACTACCTGAAAGCTCAGATGCAGAGAAGACAAAGAAAAACTTGCAAGTTGCAATCATTCTTTGCTCAGATACAGAATAACATTAGTTGGGGAGGTACCAGCCCATCCTCTCTGAGGAGATGTCCGTGGAAAGACTTAAAAGAAACCCAGAAAATC
>NW_011411004.1:0-771 GCF_000754665.1 Bison bison bison | reverse complement strand
GGGCACATGCATGCATCCTGTGGCAGTGGCTCCAATACCCACGAGGACCCCAGTTCCTAGCTCTAGGAAAGTCAGCATTGCTCCAGCTGCGCAAGATGCCCATTTCCTTTCCATCAAGCCCTCTTCCTTTGAACTAACCTGGGTAGATTCTGCCACTAGCAACCCAAAAGCCTTGACTAAAACAGTTACCACAAGTACAACAAAAGACTGCATACTAAAATTAGTTGGGAAAATGAGATGTTTTTGTAAAGTTAAATTTTCAAATTACTACTTAGGAAGAAACTATTAGTGAGAACCTTTCTTCATGAGGACTGCATAGTTTTGTCATTTAAAAGCTAACAGAAATACATCTTTTCTTGAAACTCAGATCTAAAATTTTGAGCATCAATGGTCTCATTGGGTTTTTCTCTTCTTTTCCCCCCTTTTGGTCTGATTTAATTGTTTTTAAATATGGCAATGTCCTTTGGGGTTAATATTGGTTGCCTAAAATGCATCCAACCCCCACCTATCCACTATTTTCTTTAAAAATTTAATTAACACTATTGCTTTCTAGCTGATACATTTTGCTGTTGTCAGCATCTGACTCCACCCTCAATCTTTATGTTTGTAGCTGAGAATCAAGGAGATCCTGAAACCAAGTGGGGCCCAGAAGAAGACTTCACAGGCTTTTAGAAAAGCCATAAGCAACTCTCATATTTAAAGACATAGTTTTTCTGACACTTTCATTTGATGAGAAACTGTTTCAGTGTCCTTTCAGATTCCACCAGAGAC
>NW_011411003.1:0-605 GCF_000754665.1 Bison bison bison | reverse complement strand
ATAGTAGCTGTATCAATTTCCATTCCCACCAACAGTGCAAGAGTGTTTCCTTTTCTTCGCACCCTCTCCAGCATTTATTGTTTGCAGACTTTTTGATGAGGGTCGTTCTGACCAGTGTGAGGTGATAACTCATTGTAGTTTTGATTTGCATTTCTCTAATAATGAGCAATGTTGAGCATCTTTTCATGTGTTAGCCAACTATATGTCTTCTTTGGAGAAATGTCTGCTGAGGTCTTTTTCCCACTTTTTGATTGGCTTGTTTGTTTTTCTGGTATTGAGTTGTATGAGCTGCTTGTATAAAATGGAATTTAATCCTTTGTTATTTTCTACTTTGTAGCAAATTAATCATTTGCTATTATTTTCTCCCATTTTGAAGTTTGTCTTTTTACCTTGCTTATGGTTTCCTTTGCTGTGCAAAAGATTTAGGTTTAATCAAGTCTCACTTATATACTTTTGTTTTTATTTCCATTACTCTAGGAGGTGAGTCAGAGTATCTTGCTTTGACTTATGTCATTGAGTGTTCTGCCTATGTTTTCCTCTAAGAGTTTTATATTTTCTGGTCTTACATTTAGGTCTTTAATCCATTTTGAGTTTCTCTTTGTGTA
>NW_011411002.1:0-526 GCF_000754665.1 Bison bison bison | reverse complement strand
ACACGACTGAGCGGTTACTGCTTAATACTAGGAAGAAATTGGGCGAGAAGCGAAGTGTTAGAACGGAAGGGATTTATTGAGAGTAGGACACTTGGAAGGTTCCCAAGCGTTGTGTTGCCCTAAGTACTCAGTTACACTTACACCATCAGAGGAAGAGGGGAAGGGGGCGAAGATCTTCTTTTTCTTGAGTAGACAGCACGTTTCTATCATCAGTGCCTCCCCGAGGTAGGGCAGGGAAGTTTCCTTGTCCCTTTCTATATGGTCAGGCTAGGACTATCATAGTTCAGTTCAGTTCAGTTGCTCAGTCGTATGCCACTCTTTGCGACCCCGTGGACCGCAGCACCCTAGACTTCCCTGTCACGTTACTTGGGAAAACTATTTTCGGGTCTCAGGACAATGCAGGTCTTTGATTTGAAAAAGGCACCTTTCCGTAGGTGATTGTGTTTGGTTTGTCCAGGGCCTGTTTTGGGGAGTCATTACCTTGATGACCACTGGGCAGGTTGTAGGTCTTGTTTTCGGCTATCGT
>NW_011411001.1:4740-5195 GCF_000754665.1 Bison bison bison | reverse complement strand
GAACCCACATCTCCTGCGTTTCCTGCATTGCAGGTGGATTCCTAACTGCTGAGCCACCAGGGAAGCTAGATCAATCTAAATTTTCCTCTGAGAGTATTTTGACTTCCCAAGAGAGGGAAAGCAGTCATTCTTTTTGGGTCAGGTTATAAGAGGTGGGGTCTGAGAGTACCCAGCCACCGTATTTCATCTATATTTTACCTCTGCCCAAAAGATAAAGCCAGTATGAGAGACTAAGCATGATTCTATTCCAGGAGAGAGAAGCAGAAATGAGAAATGGATGGTGGCTTGGCTTCTAGTTATTTCTGAGACCTGCTGAAGCTCAGCCCTTCATGCATTTAAATGAAGTTTGCAATCAGTTGCCCTTTGTGTTAAATGTAAACCTACCTAAAGTTGGGTTTTTGTCACTGGTCACCAAGTATTCTGATTATATAGATGCTAACTATACCACTGGCTCC
>NW_011411001.1:0-419 GCF_000754665.1 Bison bison bison | reverse complement strand
AAAAAACAAAAACAACAAACAAACAAGCAAACAAATAACTCCTTTGTTGCCAGGTGGAACACAGTGCTACTGGATTTTTCAATCAAAGCCTGAAATCTGGGGTTCTATGTAAAGTGTACTTTTTTAAAGGGCTCGCAGTTCATTCAAATTGAATGTGGGAATCCTGTGAAAACCAATACATCTTGTCTGCAAGCCTGGTCCCAGCCTGCCAGTGGCTGGTTTGTGGCCTCCCTCTGTCTTAAACTTCACAAAATTAAGAGAATGTACTAGACTGGTAAAGAGACATTCCAAAGGTGTTTGTTCCTTTTCAATATATAAACAGGATGCTAAACTCAGGACTCTGCCATCCACCTCTGTGTTGGCAGGCAGGGAAGACAAGATTCATCCTGAAGCTGGTAAAGCAGAAGCTTCAGGATTCC
>NW_011411000.1:0-516 GCF_000754665.1 Bison bison bison | reverse complement strand
GGTGATGGACAGAGAAGCCTGGTGTGCTGCAGTCCATGGGGTCACAGAGTCGGACACGACTGAGCAACTGAACTGACACATAAAATACTAAATGCTAGTGAAATTTTTTAAAAGTGTGGCTATATTTACATTTTACTTTCTAAAGATGCTCTAAAATAATTTTCATCAGTGGTTCAAGATATTCCAGGATAAATATCATCTTACTAAAGTAATGTTTGAAAAATCCCCATACATACCCCAGCTCTTTAAAAAAAAATCCAACAAAGGAAAAATGCATTCTTTCAGAAACACTGTCTATACAGACGTAGTATTCATTCCTGGTGAAGAGAATAAGCTACAATATTAAAAATGATTCATTCTCAAAAATCTCACAGAAGGGTTAGGATTACAAGAGATACTCAGAATTCTCAATCAAATCATTACTCAAATTTCTAGACTCTAACAGATGTTTGTGTACCAATGTTCAAGGCAGCATTATTAATAATAGCCAGAAAGTGGAAAAACCCTGATTTCATT
>NW_011410999.1:0-588 GCF_000754665.1 Bison bison bison | reverse complement strand
TACACTGAAAGCCAGAAGCCCCGAGTTCTTTCCATGGTCCCTCTCTCCCAGATTGATGGGTATAATCACAAAAATCAGTATTTCATATTTTTAATCTTAGTTCAGATGATAGCAATATTTAATTTAATCTTAGTTCAGATGATAGCAATATTTCTATCTTAAGCAATGTCTTCAGAATGTTCTAGGGAAAACATAAAATTTCCATACCAATCATGTTAAATGAAAATGATGATAAATGGTTTAATAGTTGATATAAATATATATATGATTTAATCATATATATGTATATGATTAAATAGTTTATACTACATATATATATATATCACTCTATATCCTGATAAAGCATTCAGGAAACAATTTTCAATAAGCCAATTCAGTTCCCTTCTGACTTAGAATCAGACACTTAAAGCTGTTGACAGACAGAACAGCAAATGTCCAAAATAAGCTATTGCGTAAATACTCTTCTCCTTTTTTTTAATTAGTTGCTTGGAGAGTCTAAAGAATTTCACATTTGATATTACTGTCACCATGGCTCTGACATATTTTAATCCGACTTAATAACCCAGAAAACTTGCTTTTTTTTTTTTT
>NW_011410998.1:0-597 GCF_000754665.1 Bison bison bison | reverse complement strand
CCGTGGGGTTGCAGAGAGTTGGATGTGACTTAGAGACTGAACCACAACAGCAGGTTTCCCTAAATATACTTTGTTTACAGATTTAATTTTGGAATGATGTAAAAATGTAATTTCTAAACATCAAAATCAAGACAAAAACAAATGACTCTAAACGTGTAGTGAGTTGTTGACTTAACCAATCATGGAGAACTTATTCCAAGTGATTTTAAAACAAAGAAATGTGACTGGAAATCCTTTGTGGGATATACCCTAAGGACTAAAAGAACTGTAAAAAGTTTCTAGCTTTATTCATTGAAAAGGTATAGAAGCGATGACCAGCCCACAGCTACAAGTTGGTGTTCATTTTATGGCATCGACCTTTCTCAGTGAGAAGAACCAGGGATCACTGGGGACATGGTGGATTCAAGATCTGGTGCGGGAAGTGGTCATGACACCTGAGTATCTTTTCATACCAGAAATTGAGGATGCATTAAAAGATTCAGGAACCAACTGCAAGAGGCTCCCGCTGGCCAAAAACAGGGGCCATTTGGGCAATAAGAAGAGGAACAATAAGAAGGGGGTGAGATGTACTAAATATGATAGAATTAATGAGTTCAA
>NW_011410997.1:0-552 GCF_000754665.1 Bison bison bison | reverse complement strand
GGTGTTAATGGAAGATGCTCTTTAGGCAAACTATGTATAATAATCACCTGGATACAATCAGGTCTTAGTGTCCCTAATTTCTAAATAATACACTTTGACTTAAGTCTAATTTCTAAAAAGTACACTTTGACTAAATAAAATAGCATCATTATCCTTTTAAAATTTCATTAGAACAGTGACGATGTAATAACCCTGTGGTTGTACTTTCATACACTTTAGGGTTTATGTGACTTAGAGTATCACAGTGACATTCCTCCAGGTCTTTGGATTCATCCTCCAAGGTGTGAACATCAGCTCTGAGAAGAAGGGGGTGAAAAACTGAGGGAGAAGAGGGTGCTTACCATGAATCCAAGCATAGTGACCTGCTGGGAGGTCTGGCTTTCAACACACCTGAGTGCCAGCAATTCCACAGACTTCTATAAACTACTTACATCTTTCAGTATCAGAATCTGACTTGCATCTTTTAGGTACTGCAGCTGATTAGTCACTAAGATTGTGATCTTCTCCTTCAAGGCCTGACGAATACACCTACAAATGTAAGAGGTACAGTAT
>NW_011410996.1:4820-5155 GCF_000754665.1 Bison bison bison | reverse complement strand
CTCCTAGAGGAGAACATAGGCAAAACACTCTCCGACATACATCACAGCAGGATCCTCTATGACCCACCTCCCAGAATATTGGAAATAAAAGCAAAAATAAACAAATGGGACCTAATTAAACTTAAAAGCTTCTGCACAACAAAGGAAACTATTAGCAAGGTGAAAAGGCAGCCTTCAGAGTGGGAGAAAATAATAGCAAATGAAGCAACAGACAAACAACTAATTCCAAAAATATACAAGCAACTCCTATAGCTCAACTCCAGAAAAATAAATGACCCAATCAAAAAATGGGCCAAAGAACTAAATAGACATTTCTCCAAAGAAGACATACAGAT
>NW_011410996.1:0-359 GCF_000754665.1 Bison bison bison | reverse complement strand
TTAAAGCTCAACATTCAGAAAACTAAGATCATGGCATCTGGTCCTGTCACTTCATGGCAAATAGATGGGGAAACAGTGGAAACAGTGACAGAATTTATTTTTGGAGGGCTTCATATTGACTGCAGATGGTGACTGCAGCCATGAAATTAAAAAGTGCTTACTCCTTGGAAGGAAAGTTATGACCAACCTAGACAGCATATTAAAAATTTGAATCAGTTCTAATGATGTGGATGAATCTGGAGCCTATTATACAGAGTGAAGTTAGCCAGAAAGAAAAACACCAATACAGCATACTAATGCATATATATGGAATTTAGAAAGATGGTAACGATAACCCTGTATGTGAGACAGCAAAAGAG
>NW_011410994.1:0-527 GCF_000754665.1 Bison bison bison | reverse complement strand
ACATATATATATTAATTGTATGAAGTATGGTTCTCTAAATATATAATCTTATCAGCACTTCACCATTTTGGAAAGTCCAAATGTCTAAAAATATAAATTCAAATAATGGCAAATTGTACCTCATAGATCAGTAAAACCAGAGCTATTTTGGTGATGATTCTTTCTCATGTTTAATCCTATAATTGTGAACAAGTCAAGTGCGTTTTCTTCAATGTTATAATTTTGAAAAGTTTTTTTTATTGAACAGTAATTTATTTACTATATTATTTTAGTTTCATGTATACAGCAAAGTGAATCAGTTTATATATATATATATATATATATGTATATATATTTCCTTCAGATTATTTTCCACTGTAACTTACTATCAGTCAGTTCAGTTTAGTTCCTCAGTCCTGTATGACTCTTTGCCACCCCATGGACCGCAGTGCACCAGGCTTCCATCAGTGTCCATCACCAACTCCCCAAGCCTGCTCAAACTCATGTTCATCAAGTCGGTGATGCCATCCAACCACCTCATCCTCTGT
>NW_011410993.1:0-712 GCF_000754665.1 Bison bison bison | reverse complement strand
TTACAAACTTCTCTCCCAAGATCCAGCACTGGGTATATCAAAATGGGTAAGGGATGAGAGGAAGGCATGCTTGAAAAAGCAAATATTTCAGATTCATTTTTGTGCTTCCTCCATAGCTCCAGCCTGGAGAACACTGTGCCTGACCATTGGCAATCCTTGGTTTAGATTCTGAACCTTTGTTAGTCTCTAAATACTTTCATTTAATACCATGAAAACTTGTACTTGAAGATATATGGCATCTAATTCTCATACTTCATCTTACAGACGAAACAGAGGCCCAGATAAGAGAAGTGACTTGGCCCAGGTTAGGGTTAGGGTCTAAACCATTATAGCCACAGCATAACGGCTTATCATGATCAATAGTGAGCGTTTCAAAAAGCAATGTATTACCAATATTAGTGGTCTAAAGTGTATTCTTGAGTTGGTGAAAAATGAATCAAGATGCTGGGGAAAGAGATCAGGCATAGCCAGTCCTAAGGAGCCAGTGGTATAGTTAGCATCTATATAATCAGAATACTTGGTGACCAGTGACAGAAACCCAACTTTAGGTAGGTTTACATTTAACACAAAGGGCAACTGATTGCAAACTTCATTTAAATGCATGAAGGGCTGAGCTTCAGCAGGTCTCAGAAATAACTAGAAGCCAAGCCACCATCCATTTCTCATTTCTGCTTCTCTTTCCTGGAATAGAATCATGCTTAGTCTCTCATAC
>NW_011410992.1:0-725 GCF_000754665.1 Bison bison bison | reverse complement strand
GAATTCTAAACCTTAGGCCTTCAGTCACCAGGCTAGCCTGGAATCTCTGTGAAGGAGTACTGCCCTGGCCGGGCTTCCCAAGCTCTCAGGCCTTCTTTTAAGAATAACACACCGGTGGACGCTTTAACTCCCTCGTGGTGCCTCGGACCCTCCTTCGAGAATCAGGAGCCTGCACGCCGGTAGCTGTGCAAAGACGGCGCAGGCTGTAGCCTCCCCCTGGTTTGGCGAAGGTTCCGCAGCAGACAACTGGGGAACCGCCGAAGAACCATTTTCACTCTGCGCGTGTTCGCCGAACAAAGAGAACTGGAGGGGCGGTGCCAGGGCCATTTATTTACGGCGGCGCGGCTTCGGGGCCTGACGGGCATAGCTGTCTTCTGAGATGCCTGTCTCGACCCGCAGAATGTCCCTCAACACTCGTCCATACAAGACTAAAGCAATGTGAAAGAGAGGCACGAGAGAATGTTTCACATTCTTCTGGGTAAATATTCGGAGACGTTTTGTGAATTTTTAAATACAAAGGACAGGTGACCTGACTGGCCCGGCCGGAGAAAGTCCCCAGCGCTGCCCCGTGGGCGCACACTTCCTGGATGGCCTCTCTGGAGGTCTAGTCCCAGCTTGTGTAACCCGAAGTCTTGTCTTTAGTTCTCACGTGTCCCACCAAGGCATTGGGGTCGTTCCAAGGGACTGTCATCCCGCTGTGTCTAGCCAGCGAAATCTGAATTCGC
>NW_011410991.1:0-4186 GCF_000754665.1 Bison bison bison | reverse complement strand
AGCAGCAGCAGCAGCAGCAACTTAGGCAATAAAGGGATGTCATAGGTGAGTGCTGGAGAGCCGTGAAAGAAGTAGGGTCGCTGCAGGAGAAGAGGAGGATTAGGGTCTGCCCCACTTCTTTGACCAACAGAACAGTAAGAAATCACACTGTGATAAGACGTTATAGAATATAAATGCCCAGAGAAAATTCCAGAGGGGTTGTATCAGTCAGCTATTGCTGCAAAATGCCACCTAACAAACCACCCCCAAACTCAACAGCTTAAACAAGCATTTCTTTTTCCCTACTCACAGATATTTGGGAGCTAGGGTGCTGTTTTGGCCAAAGTTGGGTGTTGGGTCAGGCCATG
This sequence comes from Bison bison bison, assembly GCF_000754665.1. Lineage (NCBI taxonomy): Eukaryota > Metazoa > Chordata > Mammalia > Artiodactyla > Bovidae > Bison > Bison bison. The sequence goes on along the minus strand of NW_011410991.1, from coordinate 3,839 downwards.
TCTCTCATGGTTCTTGGACCAGTGGCCACCCAGGGCTGCTTCTCACAGCACAAGATAGCAAAAGAAGGGCCAACTCACACACGCATGTTTATGGCCTCTGCTTGCGTCACAACTGCTCACATCCTGTTGACCAACGCAAGTTATGATGGCCAGGCCAAGGCCAGAGGGGCAGGAAGGAGGCGAGAATCTATTTGCTGAGTGATGCCCGAAGCTGTCACACAGAGGCACACCAAAAAGTTAACCCTGGTTGTCCCAGGGTCACAGGTCTGCAGTGGTTCTTATTTTCTTTCTCTTCCTTTATTAAATATTGTGTGTCTGGGTATATATGTGTGTGTGTGTGTTAGTTGCTCAGTCATGTCTGACTCTTTGTGATCCCATGGACTGTAGCCCACCAGGCTCCTCTCTCCATAGAATTTTCCAGGCAAAAATACTGGAGTGGGTAGCCATTCCCTCCTCCAGGGGATCTTCCCAATCCTGGGATCAAACTCTGGTCTCCTGCACTGGCAGGTGAGTTCTTTACAGTCTGAAGCAGTAGATATTACTCATATACTTTTTTCAAGTTGAAGTATCTTTTTCTCCGGGAATTTCCAGAATCTGGAGAAACTCTATCTGTCTAGAGCAGAGTTCCGAGATGACAACTGTGCAGCAGGCATGCTCCTCTTGACCAGCCTCTGCCCAGGACAGACATTTCTAATAGATCACAGCAGCATTCACCACCTTGGTTTCAGCTCTGCACTTCCTGAGGGCTCTCAATGTGCACTTGGATGTCCTTCCAGCCTTTCGCTTCTGTAAAACATCCTCTTATTTAAAAGTCATGAGATGGGACTTCCCTGGTGGTCCAGTGGCCAAGACTCCACACTCCCAATGCAGGGCGTCAGGGTTCAATCCCTGTTCAGGGAACTAGACCCTGCGCACCACAACTAAAGGTCCTGCATGCCACAACAAAGACCAGAGATCCAGCGTGCCACAGCCAAGACCCAGTGAAGCCAAATAAAAACAAAAACAAAAAACAAAACCCTTGAGAAGATGCTGTTGTGTGTGTGTTCAGTCGCTTAGTTGTGTCCAATGCTTTGTGACCCCATGGACTGCAGCATGCCAGGCTTCCCTGAGGTGATGCTATTTGCTTTGAAAGGTTAAAGGTGAGATCACCAATCTTGCCACAGAATGGAACTGTTACAGACATGGTTGAAACTGGCCATCCTCACCAACACCCCTCTATTACTCAGCAGATACACCCGTTAGGAGTCAGATGTTACGGTAGGAGAGGGTGGGTGAGTGGGGGGCAGGGGGAGGTGACACAGTGACCACAATCTCTGCACGCCGCTGCCCAGCAGGAAAATAGAAACGTAAGTCAAGAGTTTTAAGGCAGAGTGGTGAGTATCACATAAAAATGCAGGGTGGGGTTGGGTGGCTGTAGAGGCACTACGAGCACCCGCTGGATGGCAGGGAAGAGCCCGAAAGGACATTGCTGTTCCACCACATTGGTTTCATCATATAGGGCCATCCCCAACTCAGGCTGGGAGGGCCCTTCACAAGACAGGACAGGCACGGGGGCCGGTTCACTCCATGCCTGCACCCAGCTTGCATCCACACCCTCCCTTCCAGCTGGCCGCGTTTCGCTCGCTCCTGTTTTCTGTGCCTGGTGAAGAAGAGAAGATGATGGTAAACAACTACCGCCCACTCCAACCCCTGATGAACCGGAAGGTCCGTTCGTCCTTCCAGGCCACTCACGAGGGAGCAAGACTCTAAATTCACTCTGCCCGTGCTAACAGGTAGAACTGACTTTAACAAGAGAAAGTATTGTTTCCTGGGCTTCACCGTCCGATCGTGTGTAACCTTTGAAATTAAAAAGAGAGCAAAAGGTTATGATTTCCGTCAATGTACTTTGCAGTTGCAAGGAAAAAAATGGCTTCAAAGAAGCTTGAGCATCCCAGGGAATGGAAGTCTTGCACATGGGATCTCTCAGAGGACTCTCAGCAGTGCCCAGGCCTCAGGGGCTGTGCCAGCCCCGCTGACTGAGGTCATCCACCCTGCCCTCTCTTAGGTCCACAGTGTCCTCTCTCCAGACCGCCAGCACTTGGCAACACAGAGCCCGGGACTAACGTCCCTCCTTCCCAATTCCAAGTTCCTGGTGTGTCAGTGTCCTGGGCTGACCGATGGTATGACCGGTGACCAGCACGCTGTGGCTGCGGGGTACCCAGCAGGGCCTGCCTGTCTTCCCACGGTGCTGAGACTGGAAGTCCAAGATCAATGCCAGCTTGGCTGGGTTCTAAAAGGGTCTCTCTTGGCTTCTTGTTGTGTCCTTGTGTGAGTTTGTTTGGTTTGTTTGTTTTTTTTTTTTTTGGTGTATGCACACAGAGAGAATTCTCTCTCTTCCCCTTATTCTTTTTTTAATATTTATTTGCTTTGTTTATTTATTTGGCTGTGCCAGGTCTTAGTTGCAGCACTCAAGATCTTTGGTTGTGGCATGTGAACCCTTGGTTATGGCATGTGAGATCTAGTTCCCTCACTGGGGATCAAACCTGGGCCCCTTGAATTGGGAGCGTGGAGTCTTAACTGCTGAACCACCAGGGAAATCTGTCTTCCCCTTCTTATAAGGCCACCAACCCTACCGAGTTAGGACCCCACCTATAGGACTTCACTTAAGCTTAAGTACCTCCTAAGTTCAGTTCAGTTCAGTTGCTCAGTCGTATCCGACTCTTTGCGACCCCATGAATTGCAGCACGCCAGGCCTCCCTGTCCATCACCAACTCCCGGACCCCGCACCCACAGCTTGTTCGTCTCCAGCCACATCATCGGTCACTGCAGCCCCAGGATACTGACACACCCGGAACTTGGAATTGGGAAGGAGGGATGTTTTTTTTTTTTTTTCCCAGAAAATGAATAAATGGCTTTATTTGGTATCTTCAAGAAGCTTCTCCTTCTGCAGGAGATGTAGGTGTGGTAGTGGAGACCGTCACTGGTTTCCGTGCGATTCTGTCCAGCTCCGCATGAACGTCTGACAGGACAGGCTTCTGGCCTGACTTTTTGGCAGACGGTGGTAAACCGCCGCCTCCGCCTGCAGCCCCACCTCCAGGGCTACCACCACCAACACCAGGGCCTCCTGGGGAGCCAGTCTTTTTACTCAGCAAACTGTTAAAGAAATTTGCCAGGACACCTTCACTTGTAGCTCCAGCTTTCATGTTTGGATCGATCTTTTTTGACCCAGCAGGGATGGGTGATACGCTAGCAACGTTGGATGACACAGATCTGTTTGGTGTTCGAGGGGAGCCTCTTGGGACTCTTGGTGAGGCGTCCACAGGCCTTCCAGCTGCAGTTGGTGGTTGCTTTGCTAAAAGGGACTGTAGCTTCATAAGAAACACTTGGTCATCTTCCGCCATAATTTCTTTCTCATGCACAAACTTTCGGACAGGTGGTTTAGTTATGATGTCTTCAAAATTATCTTCTGCTTTTAACGTTTGAAAGTTTTCATGTAATATTCCTATTTTCTTATCATTATCCCACCCTGCTGGAATAAATACTGCATCTTTTTCCACAACAACAGCAGGAATCTTATAAGGAAATCCATAGAGTTTCTGGACGATGTACTTATATACTAAATCTATATTTTTATTTTCTTTTACTGAAGCATATATAAGTGCTGCACCATACTGTAAACAAAACTTCCGGATATGTGACTGAATAAAATCAAAATGCTCATCTCTGTAGTCATGTTCTTTCTCCAACACACTAATGGCATCACACTGGAGCACCAGGGAAGCCACTGTTGGGAAGCCACTGTTGGGAAGCCACTGTTGGGAAGCCACACTGGAGCCACTGGAGCACCAGGGAAGTCCCCT
>NW_011410990.1:0-571 GCF_000754665.1 Bison bison bison | reverse complement strand
CTCCCTGACTCTCTTCCATCCTATGCTGGGTTACATGCCCATTTTCTGTCCTTCTATACACCTTCAGCAAACTTCCCAGAGCATGTTTCTCTAGAAATAATGTCATCGGTGTACTTGTCCTTCCCCCTCAGTAATCAATGAGACTCTTGAGGGCCATGGCTAAGTCTTAACTTGTATCTTCAACATTTCCCAGACTGTCTGACACTCCATTCTTACTAAATATTTGCCAAATGTATGAGTAAATCAGTAAATGAATGAATAAGTAAGTGAATATTAATAGGAAAATAACAGTGAGTACCAATTACATTACAGGAACTGCACAAGGTTTTATTAAATGGTACCTCATTAAGTAATTTAGGATTCTGAAGTAGTAGTACCTTTATGGATAAACAGGATGCTAACTTACCCACAGTCATATTAGTGCTAGCTGGTAAGTAAGGGTTCCACAGGCTTCCCTGGTGGCTCAGCAGTAAAGAATTCACCTGCCAATGAAGGAGAAATGGGTTCGATCCATGGATCCACAAGATCCCCTGGAGAAGGGAATGGCAACCCACTCCAGTATTCTTGCCTG
>NW_011410989.1:0-594 GCF_000754665.1 Bison bison bison | reverse complement strand
TTCTGCCTATGCAATGGTAGGCTATCCATTTCAATACAAGTCTTGCACGCAATGTTCTACATGATGAATCCTTAGCTGGTGGTGATGATGAAGATGATGACACAGAAACATCTCATAGAGTCCTTGCCTACAGTTATTAGCTCTTAGCACAAAGACACTCACACACATACTCAACAGATAAGCTGATTACCCATATGGCACAATGATTATTTACTACTCATTGACTGGAAGTGGATCATCATGAAGGTCTTCATTCCTCACACCTTCTTGCTGAGTAGGCTGAAGAGGAGGAGGAAGAGGAGGGGTTGACCTTGATGAGTGGCAGGGATGGAAGAGTGGAGGAGGTGGAAGGGGAGGCAGGGGAAGCAGGCACACTCAGTGTACCGTTATGGAAATACATTGTAATTTCTGTCTGAAGATTTTGCTTTTGCATTTCTCTAAAAACGTTTCTGTGTGTTATCAGTCCTCCTTCCACCACTTGCTTTCTTTTCAGTGCCTTTATCATAGAAGGGTCCATGCCATACAAGAGTCAAAAGCAGTCTTGAGTCCTCAGAATGCTTCTGCCAGATTGTCTAATGTCAATTTTTTTTCTGG
>NW_011410988.1:4955-5260 GCF_000754665.1 Bison bison bison | reverse complement strand
AATGCAAAAGTAGGAAGTCAAGAAACACTTGGAGTAACAGGCAAATCTGGCCTTGGAATACAGAATGAAGCAGGGCAAAGACTAATAGAGTTTTGCCAAGAAAATGCACTGGTCATAACAAACACCCCCTTCCAACAATACAAGAGAAGACTCTACATATGGACATCACCATATGGTCAACACAGAAATCAGATTGATTATATTCTTTGCAGCCAAATATGGAGAAGCTCTACAGAGTCAGCAAAAACAAGACCGGGAGCTGACTGTGGCTCAGACTATGAACTCCTTATTGCCAAATTCAGACT
>NW_011410988.1:0-569 GCF_000754665.1 Bison bison bison | reverse complement strand
AGTGACCTATATGAGTACTGAAGAGTTTGGTAGGCAGGACAATATACCCCATTTAGCCTCCATTTTCTTCTGTCTCAACCAGAATTGGAAACTTTGCTATTATCTTTTAAAATGATCTTTTGTATTGGTTTATTTGTTTTGGTTGTTTGTCTTTTTGAAAATTCATCTGGCTATTTGTTTTACTTCTCCCTTTTTGGCAGTGCCTCTCTAGACTTGACTAAATTTGGCTTGTTTTCTGCATCAGGTGATGTTTCACTTTGACTCATCAATAGGGGTGACCAGGGGGGCATAAGATCTGCTTTGTATTTCCCTGACTAGGCCAGAGTGAGTGGCTGTTTTCAATTCATTTTAGAGTTTACTTTTGGTCTAATTTATTTCCTTGAGAAAATACTTTTCATTTGCTTGCCTTTTTACATCTATCTTCCCTGAGTAGAAGAGTGAGTGAGCAGTTGTCATAAGTGACAATCATAAATCTGACTATATTACATCCAATTTTGTAGGTTGCAATTTTGCTACCACTGTCTTTAATATGGACCTTTGCTGACCAGGAGCTTGGTTTCTGAGGCAGG
>NW_011410987.1:0-525 GCF_000754665.1 Bison bison bison | reverse complement strand
TTATTTTTGTCTGGAGAATCCCATGAACAGAGGAGCCTGGCGGGCTGTAGTCTATTGGGTGGCAAAGAGTCAGACATGATTGAGGGACTAAGCACACTAGTTTTCTATACTTTTCTATTGAAACATAGTTTTTCTTCTACAATCATGCCCCCCCCTTTTTTTTTCCCAAAGGTAATCAGACTATTTTTTTTTGCAAAATAGGTCCAATATCATCAAACTTGGCCTGATTATTTAAACAACTACAGCAAGAATACTAACTGACCACGTGGGTCATTTGTAAATCCACTTTGCTAGGACATTTAATAAGAAATATCTGACTGAGCTTTTAAAAATCTCTCATTTCTAGAATGTTAAGCCAAGGACTTATCATCAAACTTCACCTGCACCACCTGTGGATTTGCGTGATTTCTTCCCTTCTCAAGGTCCCCCATATATCCTCAGGTTCCTGGGACCATTAGGAATTGTTCTTCCACAGCATACTGTAAAGCTGTGAAGTTTGTAAGACAGGTAACAGGCCCCCCCGCC
>NW_011410985.1:0-586 GCF_000754665.1 Bison bison bison | reverse complement strand
AAAAAAAAAAAAAAAAAGCCAATCCTTGCATCAGTATTATCAATAACAGGACCTCTATTGTGTATTTTGCAGCTGGATCTTCTCACTGGGTCTGTATTTTAAAAAATTCTTGGCTATTCCTTAAAAATGTGTTTGGGTGAATTTTACATTTAATTGATTATTGATATGGTTGGGTTTAAGTCTACCAACTTTCTATTTGCTTTTTTTACTTGTCCTAGTAGTTCTTGGTCCCTTTTTTTCTTGTCTTCTTTTGGGTTTAGTAATTTTTATTATTCTATTTTATCTCTTAAGCTTTTTGTTTTTTTTTTTTTTTTAGTGGTTGTTTTAGAGTTTATGTGATATGCCTTTAGGCTATTATAATCCACCTTTAAATAATATTATATCACTTCAAGTACAGTATAGTATAAGAAACTTATAACAGTATGCTTTCATTTTTTTCCCCTGCCTGGTCTTTTTCACTATTATGGCCATACAGTTTACTTTTAATATGTGTTTTAAACCCCACACTACATCATTTTTACTTTTGCTTTAAATCATCAATGATTTTAACATTTTTCAATTATCAATTATTTTCAATTAAATCGGA
>NW_011410984.1:9256-9716 GCF_000754665.1 Bison bison bison | reverse complement strand
AACACCATATGGTACTGGCACAAAAACAGATATATAGACAAATGGAACAAGATAGAGAACCCAGAGATAAACCCATGGACCTATGGGTATCTTATTTTTTACAAAGGAGGCAAGAATATACAAAGGGGCAAAGACAGCCTCTTCAATAAGTGGTGCTGGGACAACTGAACAGCTATGTGCAAAAGAATGAAATCAGATCATTACCTAATGCCATACACAAAGATAAATTCAAAATGAATTAAAGACATAAATGTAAGACCAGAAACTATAAAACTCTGAGGAGAACATAGGCAGAACACTCAATGACATAAATCAAAGCAAGATCTTCTATGACCTACCTCCTAGAGTAATGGAAATAAAAACAAAAATAAACAAGTGAGACATAATTAAACTTAAAACCTTTTGCACAGCAAATGAAACTACAAACAAGGTGAAAAGACAACCCTCAGAATGGGAGAAA
>NW_011410984.1:4407-5144 GCF_000754665.1 Bison bison bison | reverse complement strand
GGGACAGGGAAGCCTGGCATGATGCCATCCATGGGGTCACAGAGTCAGACAAAACTGAAGTGACTTAGCAGCAGCATGTGAAGTGTTGGATGAGTTAATTATCTTGATCTTGGTAATCATTTCACAATGTATGTCAAATAGTCACATTATGAACTTCCAAATGTCCAAGCTGGATTCAGAAATAGCAGAGGAACCAGACATCAAATTGCCAACATCTGCTGGATCATCAAAAAAGGAAGAGAGTTCCAAAAAACATCTACTTCTCCTTTATTGACTATGCCAAAGACTTTGACTGTGTGGATCACAACAAACTGTGGAAAATTCTGAAAGAGATGGGAATACCAGGCCGCCTAACCTGCCTCCTGGGAAATGTATGCAGGTCAAGAACCAACAGTTAGAACTGGACATGGAAAAATAGACTGGTTCCAAATGGGGAAAGGAGTATGTCAAGGCTGTATTTTGTTACCCTACTTATTTAATTATATGCAGAGTACATCATGAGAAATGCTGGACTGGATGAAGCACAAGCTGGAATCAAGATTGCTAAGAGAAATATCAATAACCTCAGATATGCAGATAACCCCACTTTATCACAGAAAGCAAAGAAGAACTAAAGAGCCTCTTGATGAAAGAGAAAGAGGAGAGTGAAAAAGTTGGCTTAAAGCTCAACATTCAGAAAACTAAGATCATGGCATCTGGTTCCATCACTTCATGGAAAATTGATGGGGAAACAATGG
>NW_011410984.1:0-554 GCF_000754665.1 Bison bison bison | reverse complement strand
TGATCTTTTTAATATGTTGTTGGATTCTGTTTGCTAGAATGTTGTTAAGGATTTTTGCATCTATGTTCATCTGTGATATTGGCCTGTAGCTTTCTTTTTTTGTGGCATCTTTGTCAGGTTTTGGTATTAGGGTGATAGTGGCCTCACAGAATGAGTTTGGAAGTTTACCTTCCTCTGCAATTTTCTGGAAGTGTTTGAGTAGAATAGGTGTTAGTTCTCTAAATTTTTGGTAGAATTCAGCTGTGAAACTGTCTGATCCTGGGCTTTTGTTTGTTGGAAGATTTCTGATTATAGTTTCAATTTCCGTGCTTGTGATGGATCTGTTAAGATTTTCTATTTCTTCCTGGTTCAATTTTAGAAAGTTGTACTTTTCTAAGAATTTGTCCATTTCTTCCAAGTTGTCCATTTTATTGGCATATAGTTGCTGATAATAGTATCTTGTGATCCTTTGTATTTCTGTGTTGTCTGTTGTGATCTCTCCATTTTCACTTCTAATTTTGTGATTTGATTTTTCTCCCTTTGTTTCTTGATGAGTCTGGCTAATGGTGTGTCAA
>NW_011410983.1:0-548 GCF_000754665.1 Bison bison bison | reverse complement strand
AGGAGCAAGGATCTTTTAATTTCATGGCTATAGTCACTGTCTGCAGTGATTTGGGAGCCCAAGAAAATACAACCTGTCACTGCTTCTACTTTTCCTCCTTCTGTTTGCCATGCAGTGATGGGAGCATATGCCACGGTCTTAGTTTTATTTAATGTTGAGTTTCAAGCCAACTTTTGCACTGTCCTCTTTTACCTTCATCAAGAGGCTCTTTAGTTCCTCTTCACTTTCTGCCGTAAGGGTGATATTATTTGCATATCTGAGGTTATTGATATTTCTCCTGGCAATCTTGATGCCAACTTGTGCTTCATCCAATCCAACATTTCTCATGATGTATTCTGCATATAATTTAAATAAGCAGGGTAACAATATACAGTCTTGACATACTCCTTGCCCGATTTGAAATCAGTCTATGATCCAGCAAATGTTGGCAATTTGATTGCTGGTTACCCTGTCTTTTCTAAACCCAGATTGTACAGCTGGAAGTTCTAGGTTCATGTACTGCTGAAGCCTAGCTTGAAGGATTTTGAGCATATCCTTGCTAGCATGTG
>NW_011410982.1:0-515 GCF_000754665.1 Bison bison bison | reverse complement strand
AGGTGAGACTTGGTGGATTTCGCTTTGTTACAGGAGGAGCAACGGTCCCATGAGTCCACATTCAGGTCCTCACCTTGCCTTCAGATCAGTCCTGGGAATCCACTCTCGTTTAAACGAACACCCTGAACAACAATCAGAGCTCATTGCCACCAGCACGGAAGTTGAGGGGAGCCGATTCTGGCAATGGCTACCCTGTGTGGGATCTCTGAGGGATGATGGCAGGGGTGGGGCTTTGTGGGGACTCCATCGTTCAGTGTTCAGCGGTCCCTGGGTCATCCCCTAGGGATGACCTGTACCGTCTGTCAGAGCCTGAGTCCCCTTACTCTATGGACTTAAGTCCTCCTGCCCCCAAACAAAGCCTTAGCCTCCCCAAATCCTTAGTGGGGAGTCAGGACGTGTCTCTGAGCATCTCTCCTTGACAGTGGCAGTGCCACTCTGTGAGCCTTCCTCCTTGGTGGGAGAGACCCTCTCATTAGCACCGATGGGCCTCACCTTCACTGTGGTGATGGCCAAGA
>NW_011410981.1:0-517 GCF_000754665.1 Bison bison bison | reverse complement strand
TGCCATTGCCTTCTCCACTCAGGGGCTAGTTATTGCAAAAAGAGCAAATGTAAATCACCTCAGACAGTGAAGATTTAGTTGCAACAACTGATCATCCATGTGGAACCAGAGCGAGGACTCCATGGTAAGAGTCAAGAGTTTGCTTTCATTTCACCGTTACTAACCTGTGATCTTTGAGATGTCACTGTCTCTGTGAGCTTCCGTTTTCTGATGCAAAAAGATAAACATATAGATGAAAAATAGTCGCTTAAATGTTACAGGCCTTGGGTTGAGTTCTTTACAGTTAGAATCACATTCCATTCTCAAAGCAGCCCTAGGAAGTAAACACTGTTACTACCCTGATTTTACAAATGAGAAAACTAAGGTACAGAGGCATTAACTTTTTCTTAGATAAGGAGCTAGTCAATACCCTTATCATTGGTATATATCATAGTCTAAGGTTTAGCCACTTTTAAAAACGAGAATAGTGAGAGGCCAAGGAGCTCATGAATGTGTGTAGGCCTGTGTCAAGAGGAGG
>NW_011410980.1:0-509 GCF_000754665.1 Bison bison bison | reverse complement strand
TTATGCAAGTGGTTCTCCGGTCAGTTTTTGGAAAACACTGGAGGAGTTTGAAAAGACAGTGTTGGAGTGACCTGAATCCAGCCGCAGCCCTACCCATCACTGTTGTGTGACTTGGGGCAAGTTTATGTCTCTGATAACTTACCTCAGAATCTTCATCTATAAAATGGGACCATAATGTACTGTATTCATTTGCTACAACTGCTATAACAGTGTACCACAAACTAGATGGCTTAGCAACAGAGACTTATTGTCTCACAATTTGAGGGTCAGCAAACCTGAAATCAACATGTTGGCAAGGCTGGTTCCTTCTGAAGGGTGTGAAGGAGAATTGGCTCCAGGCCCCTCTCCTACCTTCTTCTGGTTTACTGGTAATCTTTGGCATTCTTTGGCTTATGCATCTCTGCCTTCATCTTCACCTGGTGATCTCCCTTTGTGCAATCTGTGTCCATATTCCCCCTTTCATAAGAATACCAATTGTAATTGGACTAAGGGCCCACCCTAATCCAATG
>NW_011410979.1:0-664 GCF_000754665.1 Bison bison bison | reverse complement strand
GGCAATCCACTCCAGTATTCTTGCCTGGAGAATTTCATGGACAGAGAAGTCGTGGGCTACAGTCTTGGGGTCGCAAAGAGCCGGACATAACTGAGAGACTAACACACATATAACACATTCTGACTGGTGTGAGGTGATATCTCATTGAGTTTTTATTTGCAGGGGTAGGAGGAGAAGGGGACAAGAGAGGATGAGATGGCTGGATGGCATCACTGACTCGATGGACATGAGTTTGAGTGAACTCCGGGAGCTGGTGATGAACAGGGAGGGCTGGCGTGCTGCAGTTCATGGGGTCGCAAAGAGTCGGACATGACTGAGTGACTGAACTGAACTGAACTGAATAATGAGTAATGTTGATCATCTTTTCATGTGTCTGTTTAGGTCTTTTTCCTACTTTTTGATTTGGTTTATTGTTTCTGTGGTTGAGTTGTATGAACTGCTTGTATATTTTGGAAGTTAATCTTTTGTCAGTTGTTTCCTTTGCTATTATTTCCTCTCATTCTGAGGGTTGTCTTTTCACCTTGCTTATAGTTTCCATTGCTGTGCAAAAGCTTTTAAGGTCCCACTTGTTTACTTTTGCTTTTATTTTCATTACTCCAGGAGATGGGCCATAAAGGATCTTGCTTTGATTGATGTCACTAAGTGTTCTGCCTATGTTTTCCTC
>NW_011410978.1:0-596 GCF_000754665.1 Bison bison bison | reverse complement strand
TCTGGTGATGCTCAAGAGCCCACCAGAGGTGGCCGTGGGAGGGAATCACCTCGGGAACCAGGGCACAGGCCACTCACGTCGCGGCTCCCTGATGCTTTTAAAATAAGGACTGTACTGTGCTCTTAAAGTTTATGAGTTTTTGTTTTTTCCTGTTTTAGGCAAGGCAGAGAGAAAAAAATGAAGAACACAATAAACGCTTATCAGATACCGTGGATAAGCTTCTGTCCGAATCAGATGAGAAGCTTCAGCTTCATCTGAAGGAGAGAATGGCTGCTCTGGAGAATAAGGTGAGCCAGCCCCATGGCCCCTTTAGAAAGAGGCGCATCTGGCCTGGCCCGGCCTGGCCCGGCCCGGTCTGTGTGTGGGAAATCTCCAGGACAGGAGTTGGAAAACTGTTCCCATAGAGGGCCCCAGAGTGAATGTCTTTACTGGTTATGAATAATTGAGTAGCAGCATTTCATGCTAGTCAATAAGCGTGATAGCATCCACAGGCAGTGTGTAAAGGAACACACATAGATGTGTGCCCACAACCCTTACAGAAAGCATCAGAGAGCTGGATCCACTGATGGCTCTGGTGTTACCAGCCGCCGTGCTAG
>NW_011410977.1:0-665 GCF_000754665.1 Bison bison bison | reverse complement strand
CATCTCTCTTCTTTTAATGAAGCATTTCACAGATGATTCTCATTCAATACCACATGATTATTGAGGAAAAAAATTTTTTAAGTTTAAATACATATTTGAACTCCTGCGACATCAGGCTGTGTGTACCATGAGTATATAAAGATTGATATGGTCTGCCCAATCCTTGGGAATTTGTAATCCAGGAGAAGAGACTGTTACATACAGAGATTACTCTGACACAGGCAGACAGGAATAAAATCAGGGAATCTGTGATCCAGTGGTGGAGGGACACATCCACTGCACATGAGGAACTCTCAACTAAGTCAAACTTTAAATGGAAAATAGTGTAGGTCCCAATAAAGTGTGGCAATAACCTAAGGCCTGTAGAATGTTATTGTTTACACCATACTTTATTTTACATTATCTCATTTGATCCTTACAATAAACTTGAAATGTAGGAAGGTATCATTTAATTTTATGAGTGAGAAATTCAAACTCAAGGAAATTAACTCACCTCCTCAGGGTTCTTAGTAGTGAGTGGGAGAACAGGGACTGATTTCTAAATTCAGTAATTTTTGTGTAGCACCAGCTGGTTGGATACAGACTCGGGAGGCTGGAGGTGGAAGGGAATGGGACTGAGAGTCAGGTTCTTCATACGGCTCCTGTTTTTAAAGAACTCTTACATG
>NW_011410976.1:0-629 GCF_000754665.1 Bison bison bison | reverse complement strand
GTACCTCCTCAAGTACACTCCATAGATAAGCACTTGGTTTTGTATGTAGTCTGTAAGCCCTGAATGTCACATTGTCTTTTTTTTTCTTGTAGAAGAATGATATGTTGGCTGTGGAGTGTGGGATTCTTCAACCACATACTTTTCTCTCATTGCCTTAAAGTTATTTCAGCATTTTCTTTGTTCCAGAGTTACAGATAAGAAATCCTATATTTGCAGAGTTATCATTACTTTGCAAGTAATCTTTTTCATATATATTTTTCCATAAACTTCTTTTTTAATAGCAGCTTTAGGTTTATAACAAAACTAAGCAGAAAGTACATAGGGGTTCTCATATACCCCCATCACCACCTCAACCTCCTCTACTCTCAACATCCTACTTTAGAGTCCAGTATATTTTTAAGAGTTTTAATTCACGTTTGAGAATGCTCATCAAGAGATGTCTCAGGATGCATTAAGAAATTAGTTATGCACAAGAATTGGTGAGGTTTTTAACTGCAGGAAGTTTTCATCCATTATCATTTTGATTTCAACTCTATCCTCATTCTCATTTTTGTTTCTATTACTTGATTATACTTTTGGTCTCCTATTTCATCTTTCAGGTATAGTATTTCATTCTTTTTTTTTTTTTT
>NW_011410975.1:0-572 GCF_000754665.1 Bison bison bison | reverse complement strand
CCATGAAGTGATGGGACTGGATGCCATGATCTTAGTTTTCTGAATGTTGAGTTTTAAGCCAACTTTTTCACTCTCCTGTTTCACTTTCATCAAGAGACTTCAGTTCTTCTTTGCTGGTGAAGTAAGAATTACTAAAGTTGTTTGCTTTTATTTCAGAAATGCTTTAAGATACCCAAAATGCATAAAATATTAAAATAAGTATTAGTTACCTACCACTACTCGGAATTGATAATCATCAATATGTTGTCATAGTTGACATTTTTAAATGAAAAATACTATGTGTTACAAAGTTGAAGTTGGTTCAGATTTATAGTTAAGGAAGTACAGTGAGCTAAGTATCAAAGAGTTAAGGTTGAGCAAATCAAGTTGGAAGGTAGAGTTTCAGCACTGGGGAGACAAAATGTCAGTGTGAGGTAAAGAAGAGAAATGATTACAGGAAGTGAAGTGAATGCAAGTGAGCTAGATTGGCAGTCACAAACTCAAATGCTTTCAGAAGCCAGAAAGGCTAATAGATAAGTGAAGTTGCCAAGATGCAAGTTGATGGGGAGGGTGACAGTGATGGCAAATTGTAG
>NW_011410974.1:0-622 GCF_000754665.1 Bison bison bison | reverse complement strand
CAAAAGCATCAATTCTTCGGGGTTTGGCTTTCTTCACAGTCCAACTCTCACATCCATACATGACTACTGGAAAAACCATAGCCTTGACTAGACGGACCTTTGTTGGCAAAGTAATGTCTCTGCTTTTGAATATGTTATCTAGGTTGGTCATAACTTTTCTTCCAAGGAGTAAGCGTCTTTTAATTTCATGGCTGCAGTCACCATCTGCAGTGTGTTAGTCTACCTAAAAGTGAGAAAAATACAAATAATTCTCCTGTTCCAAAGTTTTCTTTCATGTGCGACTCTTTGAGACCTCAGGAACTGTAGCCTGCCAGTCTCCTCTGTCCTTGGGATTTTCCAGGGAAGAATACTGGAGTGGGTTGCCATTTCCTTCTCTAGAAGACCTTCCTGATTCAGGGATCAAATCTTGTCTCCTTTGTCTCCTGCATTGTAGGAGGATTCTTTACCACTGTGCCACCTGGGAAGTGGTCCAATTCATTCTTTATAATGCCTGTGTAGTACTCTGAAGCGTTCTATTATTAATTATGTTTACCTTAATAAGTATTTGTTTCTATTATTGTGCTATCCTAAAGAGTGTTGTGTTTATACAACTTTGTAGATCGACTTTTGTATATATGGGGAC
>NW_011410973.1:0-517 GCF_000754665.1 Bison bison bison | reverse complement strand
TTCCAAAAGTCACCTCATTAACATAACAAAAGACACCTTTATTGTTCTCATCAGGTAGGAAATTCCAAGGGTTTGAGGAGCTCTGTGGTCCTGACAGCTGGGATGAGGAAGAAGTCTAAGTACATAATACTTACTATAGATCTCAACATTACAGGAGGCAAGTGACATCATCTTGTCACGCAGTCACCAGGTCCTAAACAGGATCCGACACAATTTCCTCTCCTTGGGAACACACTACAGGTCACCTGCAGGCCAGGGGGTGGAGTTGACTTGTGGAATTTAAGAAAATACTTAGCTATGAAATGCTATCCTCACCCTGAGACTTGCTTTGATAAGCCAGGCTGGAGGTTTGCTTCTAGGTTCACAGCAAGAGATGGAATCTGAGACTTGACCTTGCCATCTTCCCAGGCTTTAGGCTCTGTGTACCTACCCTCTTCCTAGACTAGTACCATCCCTCATGTCTTAGGGTTCTTCGGGTGCATGTGTGCTAAGTCACATGAGTCGTGTCTGATTCTTG
>NW_011410972.1:0-598 GCF_000754665.1 Bison bison bison | reverse complement strand
TTTTTTTCTCAAAGGCAGTCAGGCAAAGAATGAAAGTCAGTGACCTGGGACTCATGCAGCTCAGGTACCAATTCTAGCTCAGCTAACATCTAAATAGATGAATTTCTAGTAAGTCTTACTGCTTAAGAATTCAAGTTCTAGAAACAGAATTCCTGGGATCAAATCTGTAACACTTTCTAGATAGTTGGTTTTGTGTGATGTTATAGAGTAAATTGTGTTCCCAAAATGATTTGTTGGGGCACCAGTGAATGTAACCTCATTTGGAAATAGGATCTTTGCAGATGTAATCAAGTTATGATGAGATCATTAGAGTAGATTTTAATCTAACATGACTGATGTCCTTGAAAGAAGGGAAGGCAGAGACATAGAAACATAGAGAACTTCATGTGATGACAGAGACAGAGATTAGAGTGATACATCTGCAAATCAAGGAATTTCAAAGATTGATGCCACCAGAACCCAGGAAGAGGAAAAGAACAAATCTCTCCTACAGGTTTCAGAGGGAGCATGACCATGTCAACATCTTAATTTTGAATTTCTAGCTTTTGAATAATGTTGAGAAAGTAAGTTTCTGCTGTTTTAAACCACCTGGTTTATG
>NW_011410971.1:0-560 GCF_000754665.1 Bison bison bison | reverse complement strand
ATCTTCAGAGTAATCTATAGGTATTATACAAGCCCAGTCAAAATCATAGCAGGCTTATTTTGGTAGAGACTGACAAGCTGATTCTAAATTCATATAAAATTACAAATGTCATAGCATAGACAGAACAAATTTTAAAAAGAAGAACAAAGTGGGAAGATTTATAGTACTTAATTTCATGATTTGTTGTGAAACTATAATAGTAAAGGCAGTGTGATATTTGCATCAAGACTGACAAGTAGAACAGAGTCCAAAAATAAATGTGTGTATATATATATATATATGTACAAATACATATATATATATTGAATATATACATATACAATATATATATACGTATTTGTACATATAGAGCCATCCTAGTCTTTTCCATAGATCTTTAGAATCTGTCTCAATCTCAAAGAGATACGATTGAGATTTATTGGGCCTCTCTCCTTATTCAGATTTGCCTATTTCCTCCCCAGAAGTTTGTATAACAGAATGAAGGGCATTTATTTACTAAGTCAAACAAAAGTTTCCATATTCGTTTGTCCCAGGGCCAATAGCCTGCTTCCCTTACACTT
>NW_011410970.1:0-588 GCF_000754665.1 Bison bison bison | reverse complement strand
AAACAGTTAGAACAAGGCATAGAAGAGCAGGCTGGTTCAAATGGAAATGGAGTAGGTCAAGGCTGTATTGTCACCCTGCTTATTAATTTATATGCATAATACATCATGAGAAACACTGGGTTGTATGAAGTACAAGCTGGAATCAAGCTTGCGCCAAGAAATATCAATAAATATAAACATGCAGATGACACCACCCTTATGACAGAAAAAACGGAAGATCTAAAAGTCTCTTGATGAAAGTGAAAAAGAGTGAAAAAATGACTTAAAATTCAACATTCAGAAAACTAAGATCATGGTACCTGGTCCCATCACTTCATGCCAAATAGATAGGGAAACACTGTTAGACCTTATTTATTTTATTGGTGGATGGTGGGTCCAAATCACTGCAGATGGTGACTGTATCCATGAAATTAAAAGATGCTTCGTCTTTGAAAGAAAATTTATGAGCAACCTACACTGTCTATTAAAAAGCAGAGACGTTACTTTGCCAACAAATGTCTGTCTAGTCAAGGCTACTGTTTCTCCAGTAGTCATATATGAATGTGACAGTTGGACTATATAGAAAGCTGAGAAGAATAAATGATGCTT
>NW_011410969.1:0-662 GCF_000754665.1 Bison bison bison | reverse complement strand
AAATTCTACAAGAAATGGGAGTATCAGACCACCTGGGCTGTCTCTTGATAAATCTGGATGCAGGTCAGTAAGAAACAGTTAGAACAAGGCATAGAAGAGCAGGCTGGTTCAAATAGGAAATGGAGTAGGTCAAGGCTGTATTGTCACCCTGCTTATTTAATTTATATGCATAATACATCATGAGAAACACTGGGTTGTATGAAGTACAAGCTGGAATCAAGCTTGCGCCAAGAAATATCAATAAATATAAACATGCAGATGACACCACCCTTATGACAGAAAAAAACGGAGATCTAAAAGTCTCTTGATGAAAGTGAAAAAGAGTGAAAAAATGACTTAAAATTCAACATTCAGAAAACTAAGATCATGGTACCTGGTCCCATCACTTCATGCCAAATAGATAGGGAAACAATGTTAGAACTTATTTATTTTATTGGTGGATGGTGGGTCCAAATCACTGCAGATGGTGACTGTATCCATGAAATTAAAAGATGCTTCGTCTTTGAAAGAAAATTTATGAGCAACCTACACTGTCTATTAAAAAGCAGAGACGTTACTTTGCCAACAAATGTCTGTCTAGTCAAGGCTACTGTTTCTCCAGTAGTCATATATGAATGTGACAGTTGGACTATATAGAAAGCTGAGAAGAATAAATGATGCTT
>NW_011410968.1:0-503 GCF_000754665.1 Bison bison bison | reverse complement strand
GAGTCAGTGATGCCATCCAGCCATCTCATCCTCTGTCGTCCCCTTCTCCTCCTGCCCCCAATCCCTCCCAGCATCAGAGTCTTTTCCAATGAGTCAACTCTTCGCATGAGGTGGCCAAAGTACTGGAGTTTCAGCTTTAGCATCATTCCTTCCACAGAAATCCCAGGGCTTTATAGTCATTTATAATAAGAAAACCTCTGTCACAGGGTGGTTAGTAAATAAAGACAAAACAGGACACACTGAAGAGTGTTTAGCTCTTAATAATTAGCTCAATAATTAGCTTAATAATTATTATCTACATCATCATTTTTATTCATGTATTAACATAGACTGGTCTTTGTTTTAGCTTTCACATCTTGATCCACATAATGCTATAAGAGGGAATATTCTCACAATTCCTTTCTGTCAATCCAATTTTTACACCTCTTTAAAAACTGGTGAAATTCTCATCAGCATTCCTGCCAATAGTTTTCCAACTCCTATTAATTAAAACTTGCATTATT
>NW_011410967.1:0-502 GCF_000754665.1 Bison bison bison | reverse complement strand
TGTCCATCAACAGAGGAATGGATAAAGAAGAAGTGGTGCAATATATATAAATGGAATATTACTCAGCCATAAAAAGGAATTAAATAGTGCCATTTGCAGACACATGGATAGAATTAGAGACTGTCATACAGAGTGAAGTAAGTTAGAAAGACAAAAACACATATTGTATTAAATCACTTATATGTGGAATGCAAAAAAAAATGATACTGATGAATTTATTTGCAAAGCAGAAATAGAGACAAACTTATGGATACCAAGGCAGAAGGAGGGTAGAATGAATTGGGAGATTGGGACTGACATATATCCACTATTATGTATAAAATAGATAACTAATGTATAACACAGTAACATATACTGTATAGCAAAGGGAACTCTACTCACAGCTCTGTGGTGACATAAATGGGAAGGAAACCTAAAAAAGAGGGGACACATGTATACGTATAACTGATTCACTTTGCTGAAAAGCAGAAACTAATGCAACATTGTAAAGCAACTATACTCC
>NW_011410966.1:0-524 GCF_000754665.1 Bison bison bison | reverse complement strand
TGGCTGCAGTCACCATCTGTAGTGATTTTGGACCCCAAGAAAATAAAGTCTGTCACTGTTTCCATTGTTTCCCCATATATTTGTCATGAGGTGATGGGACCAGATGCCATGATCTTAGTTTTCTGAATGTTGAATTTTAAGCCAGCTTTTTCACTCTCCTCTTTTACCTTTATCTAGAGGCTCTTTAATTCCTCTTTAGTGCATAGGTTACATATATGCTAATAATCAGAAAGTTCTTTCTTTGGTTGTGGTGGATATGTACTGATGTGGCTGGGTGGGGGCCCTTGGATCTCAGGCCTGTCATGTCAGTGCTCCGTGGATACTGAAAGTCACTATCTTGCTTTCGGAGTTGTGGAACAGAAGCCCTTTGGCAGTCTGACCTTCTTCCAGTTGTAAGCAGCCTGTTCTTTATCTTTGGAAGCTGGCAAGAATTTGTCTTCATTCTTAGAATGTGGGCATTTTGCTAGCAGATTAGTAAGAGTTGAGAGAGGCCCATGGTCTATGCTATTCATTGATTGATCCTA
>NW_011410965.1:0-510 GCF_000754665.1 Bison bison bison | reverse complement strand
TTTATGAAGCTGCTTGTCTTACATCAAGGTCCTAGTCTCCTGAGAATTCCAAGTGGGAAGTCAGTGTGATCCTCATGTGATCGTAGTCCATCAGGGCCTCTGAGAACAGACAGTGGGCATGCAACTCTAGTCCTTTCGGATTCCTTTTGCTCAACATACTACATCTACTACAACCTGGGTCTCTGCCTTCTACTGATCTAACATTCCTCTTCTTAGTCTTTGGATGACCCCTATATTCAGCAGTGATTGTCTCCTCAGCCCTCCTTCATGGAGGTTCCCATATCAGCATCTGTCACTTGATTAAAGGCTTCCTGGGAAATGCATATTCCTACAGACATTGAACAGTTAACCTCTAGCAAATGTTGGAGAAAACAGGTCTTGGTCCCAAAAGTAATCTAAGGTTAGGAACATGCAGCAGAAATCAAGGAACTCGGGAAAGAGGTTATGCTGTCAGAGAAAAAGAGCTGATATATTCCTTCTCTTCAGCCAGATTAGGGTGTCTGCTTATTT
>NW_011410964.1:0-582 GCF_000754665.1 Bison bison bison | reverse complement strand
TCAGTTAAATCTTGGCTTTAAAAAAAAGGCACTTTTATTTGAAAAAGTGGACCCCAGGTTTTATGAATCAGTTGCAAATCAGAAAGTATAAAACGATTATATACAAAGAAAGAATCCAGTAATGAAATGCGTATTAAGATGTCTATTTAGTGATGACTTTGTAGTTTATATGTCATTTGTAATACTGACAATGGATTTCATAGAAGTGCTCTCCTCTCTCTCTAACATTTTGTTCAGTTTTTCCAGAGATTCCTTGTGGCTAAGTTAACACTGTGGAGGTACAACTGACAGTTATTTTCTGTGGTAAGAATGTAAAATGCACCAGTGGCATAGTATGTTATTTGAGACCTGAAGGTTGTCACCACTGAGCTGGAGTTGAAAGCAAGGGATCTAACCAAAGGGAACACGTGAATACCAAGCCCCACAGAAGAAGGAAAAGAGAATAGCTTTCTGGAGCTGTGACTAAGCAGCTCAGTTGGGGAAAAGACTAAAGACAATAGTAATGAAAAAAGTCTGCGTTAGTTTAGAGATTTTGTTTATCTTTATAAGTTTTATGTCAGAATCCCAGTTCTTGCCAAAGTC
>NW_011410963.1:0-511 GCF_000754665.1 Bison bison bison | reverse complement strand
TAAAAATAAAGTAAAATAAACCTTCAGTTACTAAGATCAGTATACACTAGCTGGCAGAATTTCTGAGAAGCTGAAGGAGAGTAAGGAGGGTCAGTTTTTTTTTTTAAACTGCATTAAAAAAAAAGAAAATGAAGAACAGTGTTTGTGTGTCTTTCCTGTGTGGAAGATGGATGGGGGTGGGAGCAAGATTTGATGTAAGTCAATTATGGGAATGTTTGTTTTGAACAGACAAGAGGTGATAGAGGCTTGGTTTGAGGGGAAAAGAGGGAAGAGAGAGATAGACAGAAGTAAAAGTCAAGCGGTAAATCACCAAGAACTGGGGCAGGTGGAGAAGGACAGAGATGAAGAAGAGAAGACAAGGGAGATTCCCAAGTTCTTAGTTTGAGGACTAGATGGACAGTGGTACCAGCCATCGATATAAAAGTACAGAGGAGTAGATTTGGAAGGCAGTGAGGAAGAGAAATTCAGGTGAAGGTCCTGTGGGACATGCAGGGGAGATAAATAGGCATAT
>NW_011410962.1:4782-5283 GCF_000754665.1 Bison bison bison | reverse complement strand
TGCCTCTCTCTAACTTTTTTCACTCTGAATAATAGGCTGTAGGTTGAACTGCCTCATTAAAAGTGACACAAATATATGCCTTTCTGTAGCTGAGTAATATTTCGTTTGTATATATACCACAACTTCCTTATATATTCATCTGCTGATGTGCATCTAGATTACTTCCATGTCATAGCTATTGTAAAGGCAATTTCAATAAACATTGGGGTACATGTGTTATGTTCCATCCTAATTCCCTCTGGGTATATGCAAAGAAGTGGGGTTTCTGGGTCATATGACAGGTCTAGTCCAAGTTTCTCAAGGAATTTCCAAACTGTTCTGAATACAGGTTGTACCAGTTTGTGTTAGGGGCAACAGTGTATTAGGGTTAACTTTTCTCCACAGCTTTTCCAGGATTTCTTGCTTGTAGAATTCCTGGTGATGGTCACTCTGAACAGTGTGAGATGACTGCTCATTACAATTTTAATTTTCATTTATCTAATAATGAATGATGTTAAGCAT
>NW_011410962.1:0-387 GCF_000754665.1 Bison bison bison | reverse complement strand
AAAGGATCTGAAGAAAGATTTCTCTGAGATGGCACATATACCTTCAGAAATTCAAGATGGGCCTCCTAAGGATGGATCAACTGATTCAGAAACCTCCATTAGATCTTTGTATGATTATACACTTACTAGGGACTCAGTTTTGAGATCTATGATTGAAGAATATGCTTTTCAGGCTTTTCTGAGGATCTTGTGATAAAAAGGCCATGCTACAAATATTCTGTATCTGAAACAGATGAGGTGACTAATTTTCTTTCACTCACCTTTCCACAAAAACTTTGGAATATAGTTCAAAGTGATCAGTTTGAATCTATTTGGTGGGATGAGAGAGGCACATGTATAGTGATCAACGAAGAACTCTTTAAGAAAGAAGTCTTGGAAAGAAAGGCA
>NW_011410961.1:0-598 GCF_000754665.1 Bison bison bison | reverse complement strand
TTTTGACTGGGTTGTTTTCCTGGTATTGAGTTGCATGAGCTGCTTGTATATTTTGGAGGTTAATCCTTTATCCTTTGTTTCATTTGCTATTATTTTTTCCCATTCTGAGGGCTGTCTTTTAACCTTGTTTATAGTTTCCTTTGCTGTACAAAAACTTTGAAGTTTGATTAGGTACCATTTGTTTATTTTTGTTTTTCTTTTCATTACTCTAGGACATAGGTCATAGAGGATCTTTCTGTAATTTATTCCAGAGTGTTGTGTCTAACTGCTCCTTATTCATTTAATTGGGTAACTTTCAATTCATCCTCTGAGTTGCTTATCAGAAGAATTTCTAAATTATTCAACCAGTTAAAATATTTTGGTTGCTAAGTATAGCTTCTTAATAAAGTTCCAATTTCTTTATTCAGCCTTTTATTACTTTCCCATCTCTATACATCAGTGATAATCCTGCTATGTTATTTTTTCCAGCAATACTGAAGCCTCCTACATGCACCCCAGTGTTCATTGCAGCACTGTCTACAATAACCAAAACATGGAAGCAACCTAAATACTTATTAATAGAGGAATGGATAAAGAAAATATGGTACATATGTACAAT
>NW_011410960.1:0-657 GCF_000754665.1 Bison bison bison | reverse complement strand
CTGGCTGCATCACTCTAGCCTCCGCCCCATCTTTACATTGCTTTCTCCATTAGTCCACAAGAGGAATGAATCAGACTTCTTGGAGGACTTAGAGAAAAGCGGGCACTACCCCTCAGAGATGCTGAACATCAGCTAGGCGGGGAGAAGGAGGTTTCAGATTTTGGAGGTAAGGGGGACCCAGTCCTCCTTGGGCCAGCTTGCCCCTGAGAAGTGGTTGGTGGATGAACAGAGTGAGCTGAGGATGGCAGCATTAGTTCTCTGGGCTCAGGCCTGGGGGGTCCACAGGGTCCACAGGGTCCACAGGGTTTTGCTTATCTGAGCACCACTCCAAGGAACTGCTTTTTCCTGAAGGGGCTCCTCCCTGGGGTGGTGGCCTGGTCAGGCCCCTTCTGTACTTGGGTCTTTGGTCTTGGTTATAAAGATCTTGCTTCTTGGTTCACGGTGCTCTTTCCTTCCACGAGCATGGAGTTGGTGGGAAGCAGCACCCCGATATTGTCAGCTGCAGGGCACACTGCTGTGGGCAGCTGTGGCTGCAGCACAAAGAACAGACCTGGCCCCTTTTCCAGCTCTCACCCCCACCTCGGTCACCCCAGCAAGGTAGGTGGAGCCAGCTTCCACGGCTTCCTCTGACGACACTAGAAAGTACCACGCAACACG
>NW_011410959.1:0-573 GCF_000754665.1 Bison bison bison | reverse complement strand
CTGAAATAAATGGTGATCACTATCTCATTTTGTTTCTTATCAGATAAGTACGTATCTATTTTTGCTTTTGGTTCTAAAGTTAAGCTGTCAGCCTACAGTGCTAAAAATAGCACCATTCACTATCCACACACCTCAGACATTGACTGACTAGAATAATTAAACACCTTGTGGAGGATTGGTGGGTGTTGTCTTTATGCAAATTTTAGGCTCCTTTCCTGAGTTCTTAATTTCTCTTGCATGTTTATTAAAGGTGAAATAATCATATTAGTGCCAGTGCTCTAAGCTCTAAGGAGTTAAGTGCTTAACTATTTTGATAGGCATGTTAGGAGATCAAACTGTTAAAGAGACACATTTTTAAACACAGGCGAAAGCACATCATTTTTTTCCCATCCAACTTTTATTATCAAATTCTTACCAACTGTCATATTTATGATTAAAGCAGTCTTCCCTTGTGGCTCAGACTGTAAAGAATCTGCCTGAAATGCAGGAGATGTGGGTTCAATCCCTGGATAGGGAAGATCCCCTAGAGAAGGGGATGGGAATGACTATCCACTTCAGTATTCTTGCCTGGAG
>NW_011410958.1:0-530 GCF_000754665.1 Bison bison bison | reverse complement strand
TATTATTATTACCACTATTATATAAGCAATAAACACTTAATGTGGAGAAAGAAATGGCAACCCACTCCATTTTTCTTGCCTGGGAAGTCTCATGGACAGAGGAGCCTGGTGGGCTACAGTCCATGAGGTCGCAAAAGAGTCAGACATGACTTAGCAACTAAAACCTAAACAAAAACACTTAATGAGATCTTACTGTATGCCTGAAACTGTTCTAAGCATTTTACATGTATTAACCCATTTAATCCTCCTCATAATTCTATGTGATAGGGGCTATGATGCCCATTTCACAGGTGGGGAAAGCAAGGGAGAGAGAAGTTAAGTAATTTGATTAAACTTACATGTGAGGCAACTGCCAGGGTCCAGAATAGAACTCAGAAGGACGGTAGGCTATAATCCTCACGGCCACACAGCCTTTGTCAATTCGATAAAGCAGTCAACATTCAGCTCAGTTCAGTTCAGTCGCTCAGTCATGTCCAACTCTTTGCGACCCCATGAATTGCAGCATGCCAGACCTCCCTGTCCATCACCAA
>NW_011410957.1:0-517 GCF_000754665.1 Bison bison bison | reverse complement strand
TGGTCCTTCCAATGAATAATCAGGGTTTATTTCCTTTAGGATTGACTGGCTTGATCTCCTTGCAGTCCAAGGGACTCTCAAGAGTCTTCTCCAGTACGACAATTTGAAAGCATCAATTCTTCAGTGCTTAGCCTTCTTTATGATTCAAATCTCTCATCCGTACATGACTACTGGAAAAACCATAGCTTTGACTAGATGGATCTTTGTTGGCAAAGTGATGTCTAAAGGTTAATCACATCTAAAAAATAGCTTCACAGCGACATCTAGACTGGTATTTGAATAAACAAATAGGCATGACAGCTTAGCCAAGTTGATATATAAAATTAACCTTCACACCATCATAATTCAGTCCTGCCACTTTCCCCTTTAATCTTGGCCACAGAGTCTCTATTCATGCTTTCCTCACTCCTCAGCTTGAGCACTTTCTCTAGGTTTGTTCCAGGGTTGTCACAACTGAGCAACTAACATACTTCCCTGGTAGCCATAAGTGTGTTTTCTACATCTGTAACTCTGTTTT
>NW_011410956.1:0-529 GCF_000754665.1 Bison bison bison | reverse complement strand
GCATTGCAGGCAGACGCTTTAGGTGCCATTCTAGCACTGCGGTTATAATGTTGCTGGAGATAGATCAGAAAGGAAAAGATGAGAATCTGAAGGGGACTTTAATGTCAGGCATTGCCCGAGTTGGTGAAGAAAATGGAATATACTCACTGTCTTCTCTCATCACCTGTTTTCCTTTTTCTTCCTAATTCCTTTTAGAAATGTGGCACTAGAAGCAGTGAGTTTTCCAGCTGGCCTAAGCAGGACTTTGTATCTTTGCTTACCGTGGGGTGACCAGATACCTGTTTTGTGGCTCTCAAATGAGTGAGAGGGGAAGCTGGTATTCTCTGCATTTGGGATCTTTACTGATGTTGACCGAACTGCTCAATCTCTCATTGTACTAATGTGCTTTTTAAAAATACTAGTAACTAATAATAATAAGTACAGTTCATTGAGTTTTATGCCAAGATTGTACAAAGATGTTTTTGCATAATTACATACATTCAGTTTCTCCTCCTAATAATCATGTAAAGTAGGTGACATCATCTTCGTT
>NW_011410955.1:4555-5102 GCF_000754665.1 Bison bison bison | reverse complement strand
GTTTATTTAAAACATTAAAAAAAAGAATAGCGTGTATAACATGTGATGTTCTCATGTCAATCATAGAGATTTGGTGAAAACAGGAATTGAGAAAACAATCTTGTTGGTGTCCTTAACTTTAGTTCAAAAGGACTGATTTTCTAAGTAGTGTAAAGAAGATCCCATATGTATTATTAAAAGAATTAATTTTTATGTAGATCAGGTGTTCTTGTCACTTACAGATCTGAATTGAACTCAGAGGTCTGAGCATCATGCTACAGTTTGAATTTTGGTCATCATCTGTGAAAAAGAGTAAAACTTCAATATGAATGTTGTTTAAAGCACACTGTACCTTAAATAAACAACGGTGTGCTTTCATTGTTTTAAAGTATCATATTTCTTTTAAAAACGAATGAGGCTGAATTATTTTGAGGAAAATGTCAACTCTTGGTTCTTTCAATACAATGGAACTTAGGGGTAAAACCAAAATATCTGCTGTGAAAACACTGGGAAGAAAGAAAGAAGAGAAAAGATTTCTCTCCGGTTTTGCCTCCAGTCAGTCACCAGT
>NW_011410955.1:0-810 GCF_000754665.1 Bison bison bison | reverse complement strand
GACACTACCCAGCACACACAAGTCAGGAGGAGTACAGTAGCTGTGAGAAACAGCCCCTGGTTGGGGAATGCAGAACACCTCAGACGCAGAACACCACAGGGAACATGGAGCCATGAGCGTGTCTGATGATATGGCAGGGCCTGAGCACATAGTGCTGGGAGTTGAAGAACCCAGTCCTTGGAAACTCCTGTTCCAGTGTGCTTCTTCCACCCAAGACTAGGGCTGTTGCTATTGGATCTTCTGGCCCAGCATGTGGGCCGAATGGCTCCTTGACCTAAAGCAGATTATGAACCACTCTCAACTTTCCGTCATGATCAGCAAACAAGCTAAAGACTTTCTTAGCTACAAGATCAACTTGAATGTCAGTGAGGGAGATTGAGGATGGCTGGGTATGGGACCTGGTGGGGAGTGGGAGGATCATGTTAGCCATGTTCCTGCGCTGTGAGACTTTGGAGAGGCGTCATGGAAGCTGTTAATGCCTGACTCGGAGGCAATCTGAGGCACCTAGAAGCTTGCACCTTTACCCTTTTCCCTATCCTGGCAGGTGCAGGTGCAGAGACATCCAAGGTCCCGCTGCAAGCTGATCTTTTCCTTTTGGGACAACTCCTACTTCTGGAACATGGTGATCATTAAGGAGTATTACCTTGACATCACTGGTAAAACGTGGCTCCAGGGTGGTGAGTGTAGGTGTGTAAGGAGGTGGATGATCCACCTGTGGAATCCGCCCCTGTGTCCCCTGTTTTTCTGCATGTTATAAGGCAAGTTATTCCACTCCAGTCCACTGGCTCTGGGACTTTGAATGAGGAGCAC
>NW_011410954.1:0-704 GCF_000754665.1 Bison bison bison | reverse complement strand
AATCTGCCTGCCAAGGCAGGAGACATGAGTTCGATCCCTAGGTCAGGAAGATCCCCATGGAGAAAGTAATAGAAACCCTCCCCAGTATTCTTGCCTGAAAAATCCCATGAACAGAGGAGTGTGGAGCAGCTACAGTCCATGGGGGTCACAAAAGAGTCAGACATGACTTAGCGACTAAACAACAATAACAACCTGTTGGGAAGAACCCTGGAGGAGGGCACGGCAACCTACTCCAACGTTCTTGACTGGAGAATCCCGTGGAGGGAGGAGCCTGGTGGGCTAGAGTCCATGGGGTCACAGAGACATGGACACGACTGAAGCCACTTAGCGCGTGCACATTGTAGTGTTACTCCTTTTTCAACTATTCTAAGTACTTTGCTACTCTGGTTTCTATCTCCATCTACCATCCGTTCACTGAAACCCTGCCAACTTCATCCAAGACACACAAAATCTTTAGTAGAATAACATTCAAGATTCCCTCTTCATCAAATTTCTTTTGTCCTTCCACTCATATTTTCAATGACCTTCCATGGTCCCCCATTTCTCAGAGAGTAAAAGGAAAATTCCTAAGCTTTACATCCATCCTCTACCTCTTTTCACACTTAATTGCCATTATCTGGGAAATACACTACTTCAAGTTAGACTCAACCATTTCAAATGATTAAGGTCTCCCACCGATGGGTTTACAAAAGTTCCTCTCATAT
>NW_011410953.1:0-555 GCF_000754665.1 Bison bison bison | reverse complement strand
GGGCTTCCCTGATAGCCCCTGATAGTTGGCAAAGAATCTTCCTGCAATGCAGGAGACCCCCGTTCAATTCCTGGGTCAGGAAGATCCGCTGGAGAAGGGATAGGCTACCCACTCTAGTATTCTTGGGTTTCCCTGGTGGCTCAGCTGGTAAACAATCCACCTGCAATGTGGGAGACCTGGGTTCAATCCCTGAGTTGGGAAGATCCCCCTGGAGAAGGGAATGGTACCCAGTCTAGTATTCGGGCCTGGAGAATTCCATGGGCTATATAGTCCATGGGGTCGCAAAGAGTTGGACATGACTGAGTGACTCACTTTTGTGTAATAAGAAGAGTCTTCTCTGAGAAACCTGATTAGTCTTTCAAAAACAGTGGAGTGGAGTAGGTTGCCATTTCCTCCTCCAGGGGATCTTTCCCACCCAGGAATCGAATCCACATCTCTTGCATCTCCTTCATTAGCAGGTGGATTCTTTACCACTGCACCATTAAGACTTGAAAAGCTGGTAAAATTAGTCCTTCTTACTGGAGATAACACTATGAAACTTGGATTTTCATGGGT
>NW_011410952.1:0-749 GCF_000754665.1 Bison bison bison | reverse complement strand
GTCCACAGGGTCACAAAGAGTTGGACATGATTTAGTGACTAATCAACAACAACAACAAATTTTGCTTTGTAAAAATAATTTTCTAGGGTTCATTTTTAATGTATTGTTTCTTGATCTAAGTTGTATCTTTCAAGAGGCAGATGATAATCATGCCTTCTACTTTCATAACTGTTGAACCCTGCCAGGGCTTAGCATGCAAAGGCACTCAATAGCTGGTGTGTTGAGAGTCTTACCATGGCAGGCTTGGGATGCCAACACCTTCTGGACAGTCAGTGGCAAAGTCCCTTGGATGCCTCCTGTGGTCTGGAGTAGCTAATGCATAAACACATCTATTAATGGAAAAGCCAGTGGAACAATGGAGCCTTCTGTGTGCGGTGCCTCTGTGTGGAACCCCAAAATAAGAGTAAAGCTTACCTCCACTTGTTCTCGAATAAACTCCTACAAAGAGAAAAGGACAACAGACATGAATCTGTTGCTATGTTATAACTGCCCTTTGATAATTTACAAAATATCCCAATTTCCTTCTTTAAAAATATGCCTCTTAAAGAAAAAAGCTCCAGCAATATAGCACTTAGATACAAATAATGTATCTGTGGTAAGGCACTTTGAATATGAAATACCAAGACAACTGAAAGAACTCTTACTGAGTAGAGAATATATTTAGCTACTGAAGCTTTCTCCAGAGATAGCTCATAAACTCATGAAGTTATGTAACTGGCAGCCTAATGACTTGACTAGATATCAGGGAG
>NW_011410951.1:0-573 GCF_000754665.1 Bison bison bison | reverse complement strand
CTAGTCTTTCCCATTCTGTTGTTTTCCTCTATTTCTTTGCATTGATGGCTGAAGAAGGCTTTCTTATCTTTTCTTGCTATTCTTTGGAACTCTGCGTTCAGATGCTTATATCTTTCTTTTTCTCCTTTGTCACTCCTCTTCTTTTCTTCTTTTCACAACTACTTGTAAGGCCTCCCCAGACAGGCATTTTGCTTTTTTGCATTTCTTTTCCATGGGGACGATCTTGATCCCTGTCTCCTGTACAGTGTCATTAACCTCTGTCCATAGTTCATCAGGCACTGTATCTATCTGATCTAGTCCCTTAAATCTATTTCTCACTTCCACTGTATAATCATAAGGGGTTTGATTTAGGTCATATCTGAATGGTCTAGTGGTTTTCCCTACTTTCTTCAATTTAAGTCTGAATTTGGCAATAAGGAGTTCATGATCTGAGCCACTGTCAACTCCCAGTCTTTTTTTTTTTTTTTTTTTGCTTGACTGTATAGTAGTTTCTTCATTCTTTGGCTGCAAAGAATATAATCAATCTGATTTCAGTGTTGACCATCTGGTGATGTCCATGTGTAGAGTTCTTCT
>NW_011410950.1:0-505 GCF_000754665.1 Bison bison bison | reverse complement strand
CAAGAATAACGCTAAGGACTTTTCAAGCTTTGATTCTTTAGTGCCCACTGATACTCCATGGCAAAGAGTCAAGAAAGGGTGAAGAACTGGAACCATCCTTGCGCTCTGTCCTATGTTTTCTATTAAATATGTTAAATGTAATATTCTGAATCAGAATCTCTATGAAAGGTGCCTGAGTCTCTGACTTGTCATCGAGCAAATTTGGATCTACAATAAAAATCATATTAACTTTATTTTGACATAATCATGTATGTATTGTGGAGAAGCAAATGGAAACCCACTCTAGTATTCTTGCCTGGAGAATTCTATAGATAGAGGAGCCTGGTGGGTACAGTTCATGGGGTCACAAAGAGTCAGACACGACTGAGAAAGCACTCACTCACTCACTCACATATATGTAGAGATGAATATATGTTCAATGTATCCAGTCATTTTGGAAAAGGCAAGCTAACAAAATTATTTCCAATGAAGCTTTGAATCTTTTCCCAGTAATATTTTTTTTTTG
>NW_011410949.1:0-533 GCF_000754665.1 Bison bison bison | reverse complement strand
TTTTTTTTTTGGTGGGGTGGATTTGCCTTTATTTAGGGCTGGTCAACTTTCCTAATCAAGGACACACAAGGTCATTGGTGAGGTGATAATACAGGGGTCATGATGACCATCCGTCAGGAACCAGTAGAAGTGTCCTGAAAGGGCTCGGAACTGTTTGACGCTGGAATGATTTTGTTACCGCACTAACTTTGGGGTATAATGAGTGGTTTTGACGTGATCTGTTGCTGACGTGTAAATAACACACGTGTTACTGACTCGTCCTTACACAGGTCCCCCGTCTCCCGCCATCGCACAGGCTCCTTCTGCACCCATCGTTGGCGGCACCCTCTCGTGCTGTCTGCCGTAGTCCCTGTGAACTGATTTACGGTCAGCTGCACTCACTTGTTTCCAGCACTGGGCCGATTCCTGCCTTCTGGCTTGTCGGGGACAGAGAACAGAGAGCCAGGGCCCTCTGAGGCTGTGCAGAGGCCAGAGGGAGCGCAGGCCCCTTTTGTGGCTCAGAGGCCATCTTTGGATTGCGGAGCGTGCCCGCC
>NW_011410948.1:0-583 GCF_000754665.1 Bison bison bison | reverse complement strand
CCCCACTCCCCGCCACAGATCGTTCCCCACAGGGGCTGCCGGCCCCACCCCAATGGGTGCAGCCTTCTCTCCATGAGCCTTGAGCAGTTTTCCCAATGGAAGGACGTTCTCTCCCACAGCAGGTGCCAACTAAGGGGACAACAGAACTCTGGCTCCTGGACACATGGTACGCACTTTCTCCTCACATCTGATGAGGATGCCTGGTCACAGTGGAGATGATACAGGCACCACCTCCTGAGCCCACGTTTAGTACAAACCTTCAGTAGTGCAGAGTTGTGGATATTGCATCAAGACCTCACTTTTTAATGACAACGTTCCTGGATAACTAGTAAGTAACATATAATATGTAGCTTTTATTTGAGTTTTTTTTTTTTCTGTTCTAAGCACTTACCTATTAGATCTTTCAATCACTCTACTCTCTCAGGAAGTAATGAACCTTACTCACACATGAAAATTGTGAGGTTCAAAAGGGGACATAATTTGTCCATCGTCAAAGCTGGTAAAGGGCAGAACATGGCTCTTGCTTACCTTGTATTTAGTCTGTAGATTTAATTAATGTTGATGTGGAGCAGAATATATTTAT
>NW_011410947.1:0-540 GCF_000754665.1 Bison bison bison | reverse complement strand
CGAGATGCCAGTCCAGGTTCAATGCACGATACTGGATGCTTGGGGCTGGTGCACTGGGACGACCCAGAGGGATGGTATGGGGAGGGAGGAGGGAGGAGGGTTCAGGATGGGGAACACATGTATACCTGTGGTGGATTCATTTTGATATTTGGCAAAACTAATACAATTATGTAAAGTTTAAAATAAATAAAATTTAAAAAATAAAAAATAAAAATAAAAAGAAAGTTTATTTTTGTAAATTAATCTTTATTAAGAAACAAGGGTGCACTCAGATGGGGAACAACCGAAGGTCTGGGGCTTGGAGTTAGAAAAGGACGTCACCTCACCCTATAGAAATCCAGGGCTCCGGGTACCACAAAAATAGTAGCCCAGGAGAAGCCGGTCAGCAGATAAACTGCATTAATGAAGCAGGCTCATGTCAATTTTGGGTGAATCATGCTGACAGCCAGCAGCATGCACCAAAGAGTAAATCATGCTCTCTGGAGGCCTATCACAGAAGGGATGCAAGTAATGAGATTCCCTGCATCACTCTGATGAGGT
>NW_011410946.1:0-586 GCF_000754665.1 Bison bison bison | reverse complement strand
AAATGAGCTAATTAAATAAATAAAGTGAGCCCAACTCACTGTAGTGATCTATGAACATAAAAGCTTGTGAATGGCTACATGGTTAAATCCGTTTTGTTAGTGGGTACCCCCAAAGACTAACTGTTTGTGGTTAACTATCTTTGTTAAAGAATGTTGGTAGAATAATGATAATAATAACAATCACTAATATGTATGGTTTGATTGATATATATCAGGTGTGTAAGTATTATGGATATAATCCCATGTTTAGCTTTCTCAATAATATGGAAGAGTTAGGGAGATTTTATGTAAGTATTCATTTACTGAGCCCCAGTAGCTAAGAGGAAAGTAAAAAGTCACAATAACAAAAAATATTCACGAATAAGACGGCCACTTACAGGATGAATTCCCACTCAAACAAGCATCACTTCTATTTAATGCCAGTATCCTAGTACAGAAGCCAAAGTTTTTGTCTCTCATTGTCTTGTTAATTGTATCAAACATCCAGCACCACAGTGAAAGCCACCAGCAGACACGCGTCCTTGGGCTGGGGACTCCAGCGAGACGGTCAGGACCTTCTGTGCAGCTCTCTCTCTCTGTCCTGCCT
>NW_011410945.1:0-687 GCF_000754665.1 Bison bison bison | reverse complement strand
AAGCTTATTTAAAATGTACAGTTATTAGGACAGTATGTATCAGGCTGTTATTGCTTAGTTGTCCCAATTCTTTGCAACCCCACAGACTGTAGCCCACCAGGCTCCTCTGTCCAGGAGATTTCCCAGGCAAGAATACTGGAGTGAGTTGCCTATTTCCTTTTCCAGGGGATCTTCCTGACCCAGGAATTGAACATGAGTTTCCTGCATTGGCAGGTGGATTCTTTACCATTTGAGCCACCTGGAAAGCCCATGTATTCAGGTAAGGATAGACAAAAACACTAATGAAACAAAAAGCAGAAAAACATACTCATGTACACAGGGTAACTTGGTTTATGATAAAGCTGTCATTTCAGATCACCAGGGAAAGGAAGACAATTAAGTAAAACTTGCTAAAACAATTATTCATATTGAAAAAAACAGAATTTAATGATTCTCACTTCTCCCACAGTAATTCAAGATAGATTAAGACTTCAATATAAAAGGCAAAACTGTAAACTTTTAGAAGACAATATAAGAGAATATCTTTAGGATCTTTCCAGCACTTGACACAATAAGGCTTTTTCAATCTGGTGGGCAAAAGATGGTATCTCACTGCAATCTTAATCTTCATGTCCAGGATTAACAGGCTTGAGCAATTTTTCCCAACCCAGGTCTCCCACATTACAGGTGGATTTTTTTTTTTTTTTT
>NW_011410944.1:0-532 GCF_000754665.1 Bison bison bison | reverse complement strand
TTTCTCAGGATACAGGTCAGCTAGTCTGGTACTCCCATCTCTAAGAATTTTCCACAGTTTGTTGTGATCCACACAGTCAGAGGCCTTGAGGTAGTCTAGTCAATGAAGCAGAAGTAGATGTGTTTCTGGAATTCCCTTGCTTTCCCCATGATCTAATGAAGGTTGCAATTTGATCTCTTGTTTCTCTGCCTCTTCAAAACCAGCTTGTATATCTGGAAGTTCTTGTTCCATATACTGTTGAAGCCTAGCTTGAAGGAGTCTACTAAGTGGAGGCTTCAGAAATATGGGACAATCTAAGCTTGAGAAATTGGAGGGTATGAATGAAGCCCAATAAGAGAGACAAGAAGAGGATTCTCTACTTTCCATGATGTTAGCAAGCTGGGCAAGGGCTAGACCATACCTTCAAGTTCTTGTGTAGGACAGTAGGCTTTATCTAGAAAGTCATAAACAGTTCTGCAACTGTAAGAGAGGGAGGGAGAGGGTGGTGAGGTGGGAGACAGGGCACCCTGAGTGGATGTGAGAGACCCGTTAG
>NW_011410943.1:0-753 GCF_000754665.1 Bison bison bison | reverse complement strand
GGACAACATATAGGATCCAGCTTGTGTTTAAAGTTAGATTCTCAGGCTGCAATCAGGGTTTGGGGCTCAGGCCGTTGCCAGGGTTTGAGTTCAGAGTATTCATGTCCTGTTGTCAATTTGGTACTTAGACTCTGGCTAGTATGGCAGGCAATCTGGTGTCAGTCGTAGAGTTCAGTCTGTGCTAATTTTTAGTGCCCCTACCCTGCCCAGTGTCATGCGCACATCTTTCCCCAATTTAGGGCTCAGATTGTGGCCAGACTGATTGCTCAATCTCAAGCTAGTGCTAGGACTCAGTTTGTGGCCACTAAAATAGTGCACTTTGTTTATGCAATTAAGAATCATTCTGTGACAAAGGTTAGTACTCAGTCTTAGCCTGTTGTTAGTTCTAATAATATGAGGAGGGTTTTGATATAACCTTGTAGTGTTAGGAATCATTCTTTAGCCAGGCTTAGGGTTTAGTCTTTGGGTCTCAGATTATGGGCAGGATTTACAGTCTTTGTCCCAGGGTGGTGCTCAGAATGTACCCAGGAATAGAGCTCCCATGGTGCACCCTTGGACATGGTGAGTTGCATCTGTTCTCAGGGTACAAATTAATCTCTTGTTAGATTTTAGGCAAAGACTATGAAAAGTATTTGTTTTGTTCTTAATTCACATTCAGAGTTTGGGTTCAGTCTTTGCCCACTTTTGGTGAACAATTCAGTTTCTGGTCTTGGCAATGTCTGTGGCTAGAATTAAGGTTAAAGCTGTGGTCAG
>NW_011410942.1:0-576 GCF_000754665.1 Bison bison bison | reverse complement strand
ATCCAGTCCCATCACTTCATGGCATATAGATGCGGAAACAATGGAAGCAGTGACAGACTTTATTTTCTTGGGTTCCAAAATGACTACAGATGGTTACTGCAGCCATGAGATTAAAAGATGCTTGCTCCTTGGAAGAAAAGCTATGACAAACTTAGACAACATATTAAAAAGCAGAAACATTACTTTGCCGACAAAGGTCCATATAGTCAAAGCTATGATTTTTCCTGTAGTCATGTATGGATGTGAGAGCTGGACCATAAAGAAGGCTGAGTGCCAAAGAACTGATGCTTTTGAACTATGGTGTTGAAGAAGACTCTTGAGAGTCCCTTGGACTTCAAGGAGATCAAACCAGTCAGTCCTAAAGGATATCAACCCTAAATATTCATTGGAAGGACAGACAGTGAAGCTGAAACTCCAATACCTTGGCCACCTGATGCAAAGAGCTGACTTGTTAGAAAAGACCCTGATTCTGGGCAAGACTGAAGGCAGGAGAAGAAGGGGATGACACAGTATGAGATGGTTGGATGGCATCACCATCTCAATGGACATGAGTTTGAGTAAGCTCCAGGAGTTGGT
>NW_011410941.1:4212-5200 GCF_000754665.1 Bison bison bison | reverse complement strand
CCTGCCAATGCAGGAGATTCAGGAGATGCAGATTCAGTCCCTGGATTGGGAAGATCCCCTGGAGGAGGAAATGGAAACCCACTCTAATAGTCTTGCCTTGGAAATCCCATGGGTATAGAAGCCTGGCGGGCTCTAGTCTGTGGGGTCACAAAGAGTTACACACGACTGAGCATGCATGCACATTGGTATTTCCAAATAACCAAAGCAATTGTAGGAGGCAAAAAGAAAACCCAGAGAACTCATCACCATGCTGCTCCTCAAGCCCTATTTCCCTAGTCCATCTTCCTTCTTCTCTTCAGCCTTCTTATGCTGGATTGATAACTTCTTTCAAGTTATCAATTGATAACTTAATAGACTAATTACTTCTTTCCTTGAGTAATTTAACAAGTGTTTATTTATCACTAACTTTCCCAGTGATATAACCTTCATGTTTATATTGGTTTTGAAATATTAAAGTGACAGATAAAAATACAATTGTGGCAAATCAAAATATAATTTGCTTACGCAACTCAAGTTTTGCCAAAATAAATGTTTTCATCATCAGAAATAATTTTATTATTTATTTTAAAGCAATGTAACTGGTAGCAAAATGGCACATAGACTATAGACAGACCAAATCCCATAGGGTTACAAGAACTAATACTGACTTCATATTTTACTTGCATGTGCAAGTGTAAGTAATTTAAAAAGGCAACCATTTGTTAAAAGGCTTTTATAAGTGTGTTTTTATTTTTTAAATAACAGAAAGACTAATAAACTATCATCATTATAGCAAGCTGATCTGAATTCTGTTGAATTTTAAATTTGGACTCATGTTCATAGTCAAAAATAATTAGTTTAAAATTTATGAAACAAATTTTTTATTTTCATAGAAAATATAGTCAGGTCCTACCTAGCATAAAATCCTAGTCTTGGCAACTGTCATAATGCAAAAATACTCAATTTGAGATATTGGAGGAAATAGAAGATTTCATAAAACCTTACATTT
>NW_011410941.1:0-374 GCF_000754665.1 Bison bison bison | reverse complement strand
TGGGGAGGGAGGAGGGAGGAGGGTTCAGGATGGGGAACACATGTATACCTGTGGTGGATTCATTTTGAAGTATAAATTTTTAAAAGAAAAAAAAAAAATAGGAGGATTACCAACAAGCAGTACTTCAAATTTCAAAATACTCTATACTTCCAGGAGAATAGATTTTTTTTAATATGAGAGAACTGGATATATTACAATCTAGTTTATTTCATGCCAGCAATGCTCTTTCTTTCCTAAGATCTAAAGTTGTTTCAAGCAACATCCTTGGAGGGCAAAACAACAACAACAACAAAAAAGCTTATTATTTTTTTTTTAAATCAAAGCTGAGTTTCCTCTCAACAGTCCTGAACCATGGTGTTGCAGATGCTGTTTTT
>NW_011410940.1:0-639 GCF_000754665.1 Bison bison bison | reverse complement strand
CTATCTTGGCTTCCTGGTTCTTGGGAAGTTATGTACTACTATTTTTTTCTTACCTGCAAAATTAAATTATACCAAATATATTGAGTTTCCTACATCTGGACCCACATCCTCTGCTTTTCACGCAGTAGCACGGCTCCTACCAACCCCTTGTTCCCCCAATTTGTATACTGGGTCCTCTTCCTCCTTAACTTCTCTGAGGCTGGACTGATCTCTTCCCTCTTCTGCACCATCCTTTCTTTCTGCACTAATTTACTCCCATCAACTAAAAGTGTGCAGAACATCTCTCATCTCATTAAAAAAGAACCCCTCTCTTGACTCCTCATCCCTCGCTAGCTCTGCCCATTTCTCTACTCCATTTTTTGCTAGAATTCCAAACCTGTTTCTATTTTCTTCACTTCCTATTCTCTGTCTGAATCTTTTACTTGAACCTACATGTTTGACTCTTCCACAGCACTCCTGAACTCACTACAGTCAGATTTCAGCTTCATGTAAGAGCATTTGTTAAGGTCACTAATGATCTCTACCTTGCCATGAAAAGTGAAAGTGTCAGTCACGTCCAACTCTTTGCAACCACATGGATTGTAGTCCGCCAGGCTCCTCTGTCCATGGGATTCTCCAGGCAAGAATACTGGAGTGGGT
>NW_011410939.1:0-617 GCF_000754665.1 Bison bison bison | reverse complement strand
TAAAAATGCTCTCGATTCCGTCAACCTCCTTAGATAAGCTAAAAGTGTGATTTTTTTTTTTTTTTTGAAAGACATGCCCCTTAGAACCTCCTATTCCTGCCTGGAAGTGATACTCTCCACGTCTCTCCCCCAGCTAAGGAGAATCATTGTAGAGCTGTCCTTCCTTATCATCCTGGGGATTTACTTCTCTCTCTCATGAGCTGACCTCACTGTGTCCTGGATCCGATGCCTTTCTATTTCCTACCTAACTTCCTTGTTTTAGGGTAGCACATTCTCCAGTAACTATCTAAGAAATGTACACAGGAGATAAATTTTGTGAATCATTGAATGTCTGAATATGTATTTATTTTACCTTTTATTTGCTCTTTGTTTTACTTACATGATGGATAGTTGGGCTAGATATGGAATTCTATGTTGCAAATAAATTTTCTCTAAGTTTTAAAGACATTTCTTCATTGTTTCCTAGTTTCCAGTATTGCTGTTGAGAAGTCCAGTGTTATTCTAAGTCTTTGTCCTTTGCACATGACTTGTCGTTCTCCTTTTCCCTAAATTTTTCAGGTATTTTTTTTTCCTTTGTCTCTGCTGCTCTATGCCTTGAATGAATGAATCTTTTACAA
>NW_011410938.1:0-525 GCF_000754665.1 Bison bison bison | reverse complement strand
TGCAGGGCCTTAGCTTTTTAATGGAGGGTTGAACTTTCTCTTGTAGGTGGTAGGAAGCCATCAAAGTGTTTTAATTAAAGAAAGAATCTGATCAAGTCTTTGCAGGCAAAATGGCTCTCCTGGCAGCACGGAGGGTGGGTTGTAGCAGTACGGCTGGGGATCTAGTCACCTCTCCACAGTTGCCTAGGATGGAAGGCTAGTCTTTTGAACCCTCAGGCCTCCTCACTGTTTTCCCTAGCTGTTTCCTCTCCCTCAGCCCTCAGTGAAGATGGAAAACAGCTGGCCCTTCCCTTAAAGCCCAGTGGCCCTCTGGTCTCTCAGCCTTAATTTCCACTGGCCACACTTCTCAGTCTGGCCCAGCTTGGAGCGGGCAGGTCACGTGGCCCTGCCAAGGTTCCCTGAGGGAGGGTGCCCAGAGTGGGCACAGGGACTGTCTGAGCCTTCTGATGTTCTGTCAGCCACCCCACGTCCTGTTCTGGGCCCCAGCCCGCCTAGCCCCAGAGCAACGGCAGCCACCACCAGGGT
>NW_011410937.1:0-541 GCF_000754665.1 Bison bison bison | reverse complement strand
GAGTTTTAATACAGCTCCAATTTGCCAAGTATATTTGTATTTCTTTGACCAAGCAACATATTGGACTTTTTGAAAGTTTTCCTATAGCTGATTCAAGAACTATTTATAAAAGTTGGTGAATATTTATAATAATTA
The DNA here is from genome assembly GCF_000754665.1 of Bison bison bison. NCBI lineage: Eukaryota > Metazoa > Chordata > Mammalia > Artiodactyla > Bovidae > Bison > Bison bison. The sequence goes on along the minus strand of NW_011410937.1, from coordinate 406 downwards.
AACAGGATAAATTGTGTAAAACAAGGAAACGGGACCAACTTAGAGAATATCACTCTGTTAAGTGCATAGTACCTTGAACATCCTAACTAAATTCTGCTGACTCTAAGTAGTGTGAGATATTCTTGTTATGGACTAAACCTCTGTGTCCCCACATAAATTTATATGTTGAAACCCTAACCTCCAGTGAGATGGTCCCAGGAGGTGGGGCCTTTGGGAGGTAATTACATCATGAGGGTGGAGTCCCCATGACATTACCATCTTTCTAAAAAGAGAAATAGAGCTCATCCTTTCTCTCTTTCTGCCACATGAAGATAAATGAGAAGGTGGCAAAATCTAAGGAAGACACATTCACCAGAACATGACCTTGCTGAATCCTGACCTCGACTCTCAACCTTTAGACTATGAG
>NW_011410936.1:0-523 GCF_000754665.1 Bison bison bison | reverse complement strand
GCACAGCACACATATTAATATGTATCCTGCAAACTTGCTATAATCACTTACTAGTTTCAGGAGCATTTTTCTTTTTCTTTTGGGATTTTCTATTTGGGCAATCGTGCCATCTCTGAACAAGGAGAGTTTTATTTCTTTCTTCCTAGTCTCTATGTTTTCCTTTCCTTTTTTTTTTTTTCCTATTGTGCTAGTTAGGACTTTCAGAATGATGTTGAATAGCACTTTTTGTAAGAGAGTACATACTTTTATTGCTCCTGATGCTAGGGATGTGGTATCTGATTCCTCACCATTAAGTATATTACCTGTAGAGTTCTGTATATTTTGTTCTTGTTTAGTCGCTAAGTCGTGTTCGACTCTTGTGACCCAGTGGACTAGACTGTAGGCCACCAGGCCCCTCTGTCCATAGGATTTCCCAGGCAAGAACCCTGGCGAAGGATTTCGTATATATTCCTTTAAGGAAATTTCCTCTATTCCTACCTTTCTGAGAGCTTTTATCATGAAAAAATGTTGGATTTTGTCAAAT
>NW_011410935.1:4620-5338 GCF_000754665.1 Bison bison bison | reverse complement strand
TTGGCACATTTACATTAACCTGGGCAAGTGTCTAGTCATTATTATTCCAAATATGTCTTCTGTTCCTTTCTTTCCTCTCCTTCCCATAGTGCATACATTACACTTTTTGTAGTTGCCCTAAGTCCTTGGATACTCTGTTCTGTTTTGTTCAGTCTTCCTTTTCTTGGTTTTGTTTTTTGAGGATTGCTCATCTGTTCTTGCATGCTGTATACTTTATTCATTACAGCCCTTAGCACATTACTCATCGGTGTTTTACATTCCTGGTCTGATAATGCCCATGTCCCTGCCATATTTGGTTTTGATACTTGTCCTATCTCTTCAAACTGTGGGGTTTTTTGCCACTTGCTAAGCTGTGTAATTTTTCTTGATATCTGAACATGACTTAGTTGTAAAAGAAACTGCTGTAAATAGTTCTTTATTAATATAGTGGTGAGCTTTCAGGGGAGGGGACGAGTTCTCTGGTTTTGTGATTAGGTCGCAGTCTTTTAGGAGATGGTGCCTCTGCACTGTGAAGGAACATCCTTTCACCACATCGAGGCATAACACAGCCTTGTTCTGAGATAACAAAAACTGTTTGGGATTAAGGGGTTTTACTTAGTGAGTACCAGAACAGGAATCAGCACAGCGAGTAGGGAGCCAGTGTTAAGTACCCCTCTCAAGTGGCTCTCCTAGCCAGGACTGAAGCAGGGGATGACAGGCAGAAAAATCTCGGAGGAGT
>NW_011410935.1:0-524 GCF_000754665.1 Bison bison bison | reverse complement strand
CAGAACACTCTTAGACATAAACTGTAGCAATATCTTTTTGGATCCATCTCCTACAGTAATGGAAATAAGAACAAAAATAAACAAATGGAATGCAATTAAACTTAAAAGCTTTTGCACAGCAAAGGAAACCATAAACAAAATGAAAAAACAACCTACAAACTGGGAGAAAATATTTGCAAATGATGCAACCAACAAAGATTAGTCTCTAAAATATACAAACAGCTCATACAGCTCAAGATAATAAAAAAAAAAAAGCCCAATTAAAAAAATGGGCAGAAGACCTAAATAGACATTTCTCCAAAGAAATATGTATGTGTGTGTGTGTGTGTATATATACATATATAAAACTTAATCACTTTTCTGTACACTTGAAACTAACACAACTTTGTAAATCAACTATACTTCAATAAAAAAATAATTATATAAAGTACCTAGCACTGATCCCAGAGAAAATATTCAGCAAATGACATGCATTATTTTATTCTTTCTTTCTTCCTTTTCCTTGGAAGATGTGTTCTTTCCTT
>NW_011410934.1:0-660 GCF_000754665.1 Bison bison bison | reverse complement strand
ATTGCAGAGCTCCAGGCTGAAGCAGCAGAGCAGATACCCTCTTTACCGACACCCACTTTAGTCAGCAGGTGGGGCTTGAGGTTATTGGTGGCATTCCTCATCTTCTGTTCTTTGGGAAATGTTTCTTCTCTCTTTTTCTTCATAAGTGATTTTATTTTTTTCTCCATAAGCTATTCTAGAACTTAAAGATTCCTTAGAAATCATCTAAACCTAACCTCTCATTATTCAGACGCGGAAAAGAACGGTCCAGAAAGGTTAAAAAGACTTAGCCACTGGAGCCTGTTATACAGAGTGAAGTAAGCCAGAAGGAAAAACATAAATACAGTATACTAACGCATATGTATGGTAATTTAGAAAGATGGTAACAATAACTCTGTATATGAGACAGCAAAAGAGACACTGATGTATAGAACAGTCTTATGGACTCTGTGGGAGAGGGAGAGGGTGGGAAGATTTGGGAGAATGGCATTGAAACATGTAAAATACCATGTAGGAAACGAGTTGCCAGTCCAGGTTCGATGCACGATGCTGGATGCTTGGGGCTGGTGCACTGGACGGCCCAGAGGGTTGGTATGGGGAGGGAGGAGGGAGGAGGGTTCGGGATGGGGAACACATGTATACCTGTGGCGGATTCATTTTGATATTTGGCAAAACTAATAC
>NW_011410933.1:0-509 GCF_000754665.1 Bison bison bison | reverse complement strand
ACCCTAGTGTTACAAACATAGAGAAAAGACTTGTGGACACAGCGGGGAAGGAGAGGGTGGGACCAGCTGAGACAGTAGCACTGAAACATATACATTACCATATGCAAGGGGCTTCCCTGAGAGCTCAGTTGGTAAAGAATCCGCCTGCAGTGTAGGAGACCCCAGGTTGATTCCTGGGTCGGGAAGATCTGCTGGAGAAGGGATAGGCTACTCACTCGAGTATTCTTGGGCTTCCCTTGTGGCTCAGCTAGTAAAGAATCTGCCCGCAATGCGGAAGACCTGGGTTCAATCCCTGGGTTGGCAAGATCCCCTGGGGAAGGGAAAGGCTGCCCACTCCAGTATTCTGGCCTAGAGAATTCCATGGACTTCCTGGAGAAGTCCATGTGGTCGCAAAGAATCGGACACGACTGAGCAACTTTCATTTTCACCATAGGTAAAATTAGTCAGTGGAAATTTGCTGTGTCATGCAGGGAGTTCAAATCTGGTGCTCTGTGACAACCTAGAGGGGT
>NW_011410932.1:0-586 GCF_000754665.1 Bison bison bison | reverse complement strand
CCTCTGTCAATGGGATTTCCCAGGCAAGAATACTGGAGTGGGTTGCCATTTCCTTCTCCAGGGGATCTTCCTCACCCAGAGATCGAACCCAGGTCTTCTGAGTTGGCAGGAGGATTCTTTGCCACTGAGCCACCTGGGAGCCCCTGCAACCCTTTGTCTGATGGCATTTACTCTCATTGTAATGTCAATACACTGATAGTTGACCTGTGATCAGGATAAGGACAGTTCCATCAGATCCTTTCCTAGGAGCAGATTGGGGTGGGGAAGGAGGGGAGACCCTAAGCCATTCTTGGTGGTGGTGGTGGTGGTGATGGTGATGGTGATGGAGAGGGGGTTGTGGACCAGCAGGAAGGTGGGCAAGAAGCAGGAAGAAGGCAGAGAGGAGCCCGAAACGAGTCTGCCCACTACACAATATTGCCTCCATCTGGCCTGGCTTGGACAGACTGAATGATTGTGATATTATCCAGAATACTAGGCCGCTGACCAAAGACGTCTCCAGATGCTCAGAAGTTGTACTTCCAAGCATAATTCTGGCTGTCCCAGAACCAGAGTAATTGATGATGCGCCCTCCCCACCCGCCCCCTTT
>NW_011410931.1:0-534 GCF_000754665.1 Bison bison bison | reverse complement strand
TGTCTTCAGGCTTGATTCCCAGAAGTGGAGTTATTGTTTCAAAAGGAATGAACATTTTAAAAGCTCCAGAGAGCTTGTGCCAGAATCATGTCCAGAAAATAAGGTACAAATTTATATTTCCCCCAGTGCTCTTCATGGGATTTTTTTTTTAATGGTTAATGTGACAGAAGCCAGCTATTTCATTTCTTTTTTCTTTGATTTGGATTGATTCAGTTTCCTTCCTTCTGAATTATCTATCTTTGTGCTAATATTTTTCTCAAGGATTTATATGAACTCTTTATTATAACTATTAACCTGTTTCATTTCTGAAAACATGTTCCTGTTTCATTGTTTACCTTTTCAGCTGATTATGATGACTTTAGCCATTCAACCATTTACATTTTATACAGTTAAGTCCAGGAAACATTTTCCTTATGAAAATATCTTTGAGTTTTTCACTGTTTTAAGCTTGTAAAGTCTTCCCTCATCCCAATTTTTAATAAACATTCATTTCGGAAAGTGTGTCTTGAATTTTCTGTTAAGTAATATTTCCCA
>NW_011410930.1:0-518 GCF_000754665.1 Bison bison bison | reverse complement strand
CTACATCAAAGAATTGTAGTGAGGATAAAAGCATCAACATTTATGAAATAATTTGAAAATTCAGACATATAAATGGGCTTTGTAAATGTGTGTGTGTGTGTGTGTGTGTGCTCGTGCGTGCTCGTGCTCAGTTGCTTCAATCATGTCCAACTCTTTGCCATCCTATGCCTATGGACTGTAGCCTGCCAGGCTCCTCTGTCCAAGGGATTCTCTAGGCAAGAATACTGGAGTGGATTGCCACATACTCCTCGAGAGGATCCTTCCAACCCAGGGACTGACCCTGTGTCTCCTGCATCTCATGCATTGCAAGCAGATTCTTGACCACTGAGCAACCGGGTAAGCCCCTTACTCCACTTTTCATTCAGTTCAGTTCAGCCACTCAGTTGTGTCTGACTTTTTATGACCCCATGAATCACAGCATGCTAGGCCTCCCTGTCCATCACCAACTCTGGAAGTTCACTCAAACTCATATCCATCGAGTCCGTGATGCCATCCAGCCATCTCATCCTCTGTCGTCC
>NW_011410929.1:0-533 GCF_000754665.1 Bison bison bison | reverse complement strand
CTTTTGTTGACCATGATGGCTCCTCCATTTCTTCTAAGGGATTCCTTCTCACAGTAGTAGATATAATGATCATCTGAGTTAAATTCACCCATTCCTGTCCCTTTTAGTTCGCTGATACCTAGAATTTTGATGTTCACTTTTACCATGTCCTATTTGACCACTTCCAGTTTGCCTTGATTCATGGAACTGACATTCCAGTTTCCTATGTAATGTTGCTCTTTACAGCATCAGACCTTGCCTCTATTACCAGTCACATCCATAGCTGGGTATTGGTTTTGCTTTGTCTCCATCCCTTCTTTCTTTCTGGAGTTACTTCTCCACTGATCTCCAGTAGCATATTGGACACCAACCAACCCAGGGATTTCCTCTTTCAGTATCCTATCATGTGTTTCATACTGTTCATGGGGTTCTCAAGGCAAGAATACTGATGTAGTTTGCCATTCCCTTCTCCATGGACTGCATTCTGTCAGACGTCTTCACCATGACCCGCCCATCCTGGGTGGCACCCCATGGCATGGCTTACTTTCATTGAG
>NW_011410928.1:0-519 GCF_000754665.1 Bison bison bison | reverse complement strand
TGCTAACTCTTTTCTTTATTGTCTCTCTCCTGATTGTGTACCACATGAGGACAGGGAACGTGTTGGTTGCATTGTTTAGCTTCCTTCAACATTCATCTGCTAAGGGGTTTTCCTGATGACTCAGTGGTAAAGAATCCACCTGCTCAATGCAGGAGATATGGGTGCGACCCCTGGTCCAGAAAGACCCCACATGCTGTGGAGCAACTAAGCTCGTGTGCCATAACTATCGAGCCTGTGCTCTAGAGCCCACGTGCGGCAACTACTGAAACCACGTTCCACGACTACTGAACCTGCGCGCCCTAGACCCCACGCTCTGCACAAGAGAAGTCATCTCAGTGAGAAGTATGCGCACCGCAACTAAGAGTAGCCCTCACCAGCCACAGCTAGAGAAAAGCCCAAACAGTAAAAAAAGACTCAGCACAGCCAAAAAAAAAAAAATCCATCTGCCGAATGAACAAAGGGATGAAGTGGACACTCCATGGACTTATTTATCACACCTTTCATGGGAAAGCCTCCATT
>NW_011410927.1:0-531 GCF_000754665.1 Bison bison bison | reverse complement strand
TAATTCTTCTCCTCCCCTGGATAAAATTTTGGTTGGTTTCCCCACAGCTCTCTTAACTAAAAAAAAAAAAAATCCACCTGATACTTTAATCATTTTCAGCTTAGAGACTGGTAAGTACAGCTAGAGTAATAATAAAGATTCCAAACTTCATTCAAAATTAAAGCTTCTGCACTCACCTAATCAGCCATGCAACAGAAGACAGCCCTGTAGTATACAGTATACAGTATGACTTGGATAGATACTCCTTTATTTTCCCAACTTGTCTTCTTCCCCTTCTCAAATGCTAATTAGCACTGTTTCTGACCAAACTGGATTTTTGGATGGTGGAGAGAGGAGATGTGAGTGCACAGTATGCTTGTACTTTGGTGAGCTGCCATCATGGATTGCTCTCTGGTTTGCTCTCTGGTTTGGCAGGTGTCACGGCTGACTCTTGGTCTTTCTCCCTTGCAGGGTGTTTCATTTCCTTGTAGGGAGGGTTCTTCAGACCATGTATTCCTCTCTGCGTTCAAGTAGGCATCTCTCAACTGCATT
>NW_011410926.1:0-502 GCF_000754665.1 Bison bison bison | reverse complement strand
GAAATCCCAGGGCTGATCTCCTTCAGAATGGACTGTTGGATCTCCTTGCAGTTATGTTAAAACTACTTCAAAAAAATTAGGCATAGAAGGCACCTACCTCAACATAGTAAAGGCCATATATGATAAGCCTAGAGCAAACATTATTCTCAAAGGTGAAAAACTGAAAGCATTCCCCCTAAGATCAGAAACAAGACATAGATGTGCACTTTTGACACCATTATTCAATATTCAATATTCTGGAAATTCCAGCTTCTGCAATCAGAGAAGAAAAAGAAATAAAAGAAATCCGGATCAGAAAAGAAGTAAAGCTCTCACTGTTTGAAGATGACATGATACTGTAAGTAGAAAACCCTAAAGATAGTATAAGAATATTACTAGAGCCAATCAGTGAATTTAGCAAATCACAGGATACAAAATTAATACACAGGAATCACTTGCATTTCTATATACTAAGAATGAAAAATCAGAAAGAAATTATGGAATCAATACCATTCACCATTGC
>NW_011410925.1:0-566 GCF_000754665.1 Bison bison bison | reverse complement strand
TACTTCTAGATTACTTTGGTGGATTTCTCCACTCCAAGGCATTAATTTGATGGCCCTTTGCAAATTTATTTTAGTCCTATTCAGTTCTGTTCAGGCTATTTTTTATATTACTAGGTGAGATTCTCTTACCTGGCCAATTAATAATGTCTTCTCTGACCCTGGCCATAAATATGACTTTTCTTCTTAATTTATTCTTGTTGCTTGTTCAGTTCCTCAGTCTTGTCTGTCTCTTTGTGACCCCATGGACTGCAGCACACCAGGCCTCCCTGTCATTCACCATCTGCTGAAGTTTTCCCAAGTTCATGTCCACTGCATTAGTGATGTCATCCAGGTATCTCATCCTTGAAGGCCCTCTTCTTCTGCCTTCAATCTTTCCCAGCATCAGAGTATTTTCCAATGAGTCAGATGTTCACATCAGTTGACTAAAATACTTGAGCTTCAACTTCAGCATCAGTCCTTCCAATGAGTATTCAGGGTTGATTTCCTTTAACATTAACTGGTTTGATCTCCTTGCTGTTCAAGGAACTCTCAAGAGTCTTCTTCAGCACCACAGTTCAAAAACACCG
>NW_011410924.1:0-627 GCF_000754665.1 Bison bison bison | reverse complement strand
TTTTTTTTTTTGTTCACCTGGACAACACTTTTTTAAAGATTTGTTTGTTCAAAAGTGTGATAGGTGCTGTCAAAGGAGGAGACAGAGGCTTGTAGTAGAAAATATCAGTTGGAGACCTGCTGGTGTGGTGACCAGGAAGAGGAGGCACCCAAGCTTAGGTGCCCGGGAGAACACGAACCAGTTAGTGAAGGGCGAGGGGAGACCACCCAGTGAGAGAGCAGGATGAACAGGGTCCTGAGGCTGAAGAGAAGCCCTGGGTGGGAGCTGGTGAACCTGGGGAGAAGGGCCTTGGGGTGAGCTTGGAGACAGGCAGTCTATCAGATCTAGTCCCTTAAAGATATTTTTCACCTCTCCTGTCAGAGTAAATAGTTTGAATTTGAGGGAGAAAGGAGTAATCTGAACTCAAAACAATAACCTGGGTTCTTATAAGAGGACATTTGCATAAACGTGGGCAAATATCAAGTGCTTGAAGCATAATGAAGGCCTCAAAATTAATCAGATAGCTGTGCAGTGAACATGCTTCAACACACCTTTTGAATGTAACCAATGTGGCAAAGACTTTTAACTAAAGGTTATCACTGAATGATCGGCATAGAATTCATATGTAAATGAATGAGTTGATGAATG
>NW_011410923.1:0-540 GCF_000754665.1 Bison bison bison | reverse complement strand
CTTTAGACCAGGAGAGTCATCCCCTCCAACAAGCCGAGAATAGTGGAGCAGAGATGCTAGCCCCTCCCCACCCCTCAAAATGAACCTACCTCAGGAGTTCTCTTGTGAGACACAGTCGCATTTTGTGAATGCGTGTTTCATTTCCCTGTAGTTGAAGGCAGGGAAGCAATGGCCATGGATGCTGGCTGTGTTGCATAGTTCACTGGGGTCCATCTGCCTATGAGGAAGACGTCATCAAGCCCGTGTAAGGGATGAAGCAATGGAATCTGAGAGGTTAATACCACATCCCACGTCACCCTGGTGGAACCCTATTTTAAACACAATCAGTTCCCAATAAAGGTTTGATGGGGTTCCTTTATGGCTCAGCTGGTAAAGGATCCGCCTGCAATGTGGGAGACCTGGGTTCGATCCCTGGGTTGGGAAGTTCCCCTGGAGAAGGGAAAGCCTACCCACTCCAGTATTCTGACCTGGAGAATTTCATGGACTGTATAGTCCTGGGGTTGCAAAGAGTCGGACACGACTGAGCAACTTTCACCAGTG
>NW_011410922.1:0-540 GCF_000754665.1 Bison bison bison | reverse complement strand
TAGAGTTGTGGTGGTTACTTGTTCACTTATTCCATGAATGAATTTGCCAGAGTATGCACACGATGTCATTTGTTCCTGTAACAGCCCTGAGAGAAAGATTAGCTTGCCCCATTTATAGATGGAGCAATTAGCCTCAGAGAGGTTAAAAAGCTCACCTACAACACACAGAATGCAAATCAATTGCAGAGATGCAGTTGCAACCCAAGTTTGTCTGACCCCAGAGCCAGTACTTTTCCTACCACACCATACTTTTGTCCTGTGTACTGGAGGTGTCTTTAAGAAAGGAAAAGGAGTCACGTGAAATTTCTCTGAGAAAAAGGCTGAGAGTATGCCAGTGTACCAGACCTGAGAAGCAGCAGTGGGGCATGACATGGGATGCCAGTTTAAGTTTCTGGTAAGAAAGCAGTCCCCAACCTTTTTGGCACCAGTCACCAGTTTTGTGGAAATTTTTTTATGGACTGTCGGCAAGGGTGGGAGTGGGAGATTGGGGGGTTGAGGGGGAATCATTAGGATAGCTTCATATTTATTTTGCACTTTATT
>NW_011410921.1:0-572 GCF_000754665.1 Bison bison bison | reverse complement strand
TCTGAAGAGCTCCAGTACCATAGTCCTTTCTGTCTCAGCACAGAGAGGAGTTCAGAGAGAGCAGAGTGGTAGATACTCGTGGCTAATGAGAATAAGACGCCTGTGAGGCTCACAAGCAGGTGGACAAGACTTGTCACGCCCCGAGAACTTGGCCAGCCACAGTTTTATAATCAAAAGAAAAGTAGGGAGGAGGAGAAGACCACCTTTTTCCTCATTCTTGAGTAGATGTCACACTTCCATCATCAGCTCCTCCTCCACGTTGGGCAGGGGAATTTTCTTGTCTTGCATGGTCAAGCTATTTCACAGAGTTGTTTTTTCATGTGGGCAGAGCATGACTAAGTCACTGAGCTCACTGGGCGGGATGTGGGTCTCATGCCACCGCCCTTTTATTGTTTGGGGGCAAGTCTCCTGCTTCTGTTGCGTGGTTTTGCTGCTAAGCTCCAATCCTTTGGCCACCTAATGCGAAGAACTGACTTCTGGAAGAGACCCTGATGCTGGGAAAGATTGAAGGCGGGAGGAGAAGGGGACGGCAGAGGGTGAGATGGTTGGTTGGCATCACCCACTCGATGGAC
>NW_011410920.1:0-570 GCF_000754665.1 Bison bison bison | reverse complement strand
TGGACTGCAGCATGCCAGGCTTCTCTGTCCTTCATCATCTCCCTGAGCTTGCTCAAACTCAAGTCCATTGAGTCAGTGTTACCATCCAACCATCTCATCCTCTGTCATCACCTTCTCCTCCTGCCTTCAGTCTTTCCCAACATCAAGGTCTTTTCCAGTGAGTCAGCTTTTTGTATCAAGTGTCCAAAGTATTGGAGTTTCAGCTTCAGCATCAGTCCTTCCAATGAATATTCAGGGTTGATTTCCTTTAGGACGGACTGATTGGATCTCCATGCAGTCAAGGGACTCTCAAGAGTCTTCTCCAACACCTCAGTTGAAAAGCACCAATTCTTGAGAGCTCAGCCTTGTTTGTAGTCCAGCTCCCACATCCATACATGACTACTGGAAAAACCATAGCTCTGACCTTTGTCAGCAAAGTGATGTCTCTGCTTTTTAATACGCTGTCTAGGTTAGTCATAGCTTTTCTTCCAGGGAGCAAGCGTCTTTTAGTTTCATGGCTGCAGTCACTATCTGCAGTGATTTTGGAGCCCTAAAAGATAAACTCTGTCACTGTTTCCATTGTTTCCCCAT
>NW_011410919.1:0-558 GCF_000754665.1 Bison bison bison | reverse complement strand
TGAAAAACACAGAAAACACAATAAACTGTGCTAATTCAAGAACAATCACTGTTGGTCTTGACAAAAATCCTTCCAGATCACTTACACTACATGAACATGAATACACTTCCTTTCTTCAACAAAAACAGGATGATACCATATATAGTATTTTACTACCTCTTCCTATTTTTTTCCTATTAATTAATGTATCAGATTTGGCTTCCCTGGTGGCTCAGTAGTAAAGAATCCACCTGCCAAGCAGGAGACTCTGGTTCAATCCCTGGCTCAGGGAGATTCCCTGGAGGAGGAAATGGCAAAGCCACTCCAGTATTCTTGCCTGGGAAATCCCACTGACAGAGAAGCCTGGAGGGATCCATCAAGTATAACCATTAGAATTTGACAGGCAAAGATGGAGATGAGATGATTATTTAGGCAGAAAGAGAATGAGAGGTCTAGAGATAAGAAAGCGGGTTTGTTTAGTCCTTTACTTTACTATACTACTTACAAGTGTAAACACATACTGTTGAAAGCTTCAAGTCACTTTGACCTTTCCCTGACTACCAAAAAAAAAAAAAAAAA
>NW_011410918.1:0-569 GCF_000754665.1 Bison bison bison | reverse complement strand
TCATGCCAGGTTTTCAAAGAAAATCAAAGCAACCAGAAGTGAATTTCCCCAGTTGTGGGCCCAGGTGTGTCTACGTCTGTGCCCACGTGTGGCGTGTGATTCTCTCCAAGCTCCCTGCACACCTTCCTGTCTCTTCTCCCTGCCCCCCTTCTGCGGTCCACACCACCTCCTTTTTCTTTCAGCATCTTTGAGAGATTCTGAGTGGTTTCTGTTTGATGATGACTGCTCTTTGTCCAGGTGAAATATTCCTGTTCTATTTTTCTTTATTTATCGTATTTAACTGCTTGCTTTATACTGATTCTTTTTTGTTTGTTTTTTAATTTGTGCCGGCTCTTAGCTGTTGCATGCAGGATCTTTAGTTGTGACACGTGAACTCTTAGTTGTGGCATGTGGGATCTAGTTCCCTGACCCGGGATCGAGCCTGTTGTCCAGCATTGGGAGCTCAGTCTTAAACAATGGACCACCAGGGCTGTCCCTGTACAATCCACTTTAAAAAGGTTTTGTAGGGGGTAAACAGAATTGGGTTTCAGGCTACAGGTATTTCTCCTATGATGCATGATTGTTACTAT
>NW_011410917.1:0-528 GCF_000754665.1 Bison bison bison | reverse complement strand
GACATGTAATTTAATTTCCCTAAAATTTCTGTAATGTAATTATTATCAATATTTCTATTATTCATATGTGATAATATATGAAACCCCTAAACCACTGGACACTGCAATGACAAAAACAAAAAATAATAAAGGAAGTAAGAACAAAACAATAAAGAGAATATATATATTTATATTTATATACACATATGGAATCTTATTCTCTGTAAAAACTGACAAAGGTGTGTTCCTTATTGTAAAATAATTCAATTATGAAATGAATCATAGTCCCCATAATGGATGTTAAAATAAAATGTGATACTTAGTCCATTAAACTCATGAAAGTCTAAGAGAAAATTAAATTTGTGTGCTTTAACAGTCCAGTATACTGTCCAATTTAAAACATTCTATATAGCATCAAAGCAAAGAAGTAGGCTGCACATTTTGAAATATTCTCAATCAATCCTAAACTTGTAAATTGAAAAGGCACAAAGAGAATTAAAAAGACTCACTCATAGCTATTCACATCTTGACTGCTCTTTTCACTCCAAC
>NW_011410916.1:0-738 GCF_000754665.1 Bison bison bison | reverse complement strand
TCTTCCAGAAGGCCAGGTCTCTACTTTACCACTGTCCATTGTTGCAGAGGGAGCCCTCATGATTCCCATACTTTGGGGAGGAGGTGGCGAGGAATGGAAACAGTTCCTAGATAGCCAATGATGACCTTCTGCTTCCTCCAGCTCTCTGAAGGCAGTGCTTTCAGAAAAGGATTTGGAGGCCTTGGGAAGTATTTCCAGCCCAGGGGTAGCCTTTAGAGCAGCACTTAGCTCTGTAACTGTGTCTCCAAAGCTAGACCCGCAGCAGCAGAGAGCTGCCTAAACACTCCCCTGTAAATAGCTGGACCTGTGAGCACCACCAGCCTTGCTAGTGGAGGCAGTACCCTGTGAGCTGGCCCCAGAGCCAGCCACCCACTGCCTGGCCCAATCTCAGAAGCATCCTAGGTGGGCCTTCCTCCTTTCAAAACCATGCTCATCCCCAAAACCCCACCCCACCTGAATTAGAGTCTTGGGTGTGTCTTGGGTTTAACTTGTTCTCTGACACTCTTTGGGGATATGGCTCCTCAGATCCCCTCCATCTGGGATTCCCCCTGTCCTGAAAACACAGTCAAGCCCAGAACAGGACAGCCAGTATGGCCTCTCCCAACCCTTGAAATCATGGACCCATCCAGGCAGGTGGACAAAGGGAAGTTTGCAGTTCCTCCAGTGGCTGGACTAGGCCTGAATGGATAAGGTGGGACCCACAAGACATTTGATCTGCTGAGAGGAGACTGATTTAGT
>NW_011410915.1:0-560 GCF_000754665.1 Bison bison bison | reverse complement strand
AAGGCCACGTCTCTCTGCTGAGCTACAGATACATTATTTTCAACTATTTTCTACATATATTAACCAGCATTTCAAAAGTAACATGTCAAAAGTCAATTTTCCATCCTATCATCACAAACCAGCTTATCCCCTTGTATTTCCTCTCTCAATGTGCTCAGTTGCTCAGTTGTGCCTGACTCTGCAGCCCCATGGACTGTAGCCCACCAGGCTCCTCTGTCCATGGGATTCTCCAGGCAAGAATACTGGAGTGGGTTGCCATTTCCTCCTCCAGGGGATCTTCCTGACTTAGGGATTGAACCCACATATCTTGCATCAGCAGGCGACTTCTTTACCACTAGCGCCACCTGGGCAGGCCAATATATGGCATCTAAATCCCCTTAGTAACCTAAGTCAGAGTACTGTTAAATCATCTTAAAATTTCAACTTCCATAATATCAACATCCAATTAATGAAGTTAGCTCCGATACATCTTCCGTCTCCATTATCATGGCCTTAGTTGGACACGTTATGTTAACTCATTAAGGCAACCAATTTCTAGGCATATTCAGAGTATCATACCT
>NW_011410914.1:0-649 GCF_000754665.1 Bison bison bison | reverse complement strand
TCTAAAGGACCCCAGAGGAAAAATGGTAAGTATCCTAAAACTTGTTTCTCACAAACTTCATTTACATGAGTGATTTCTTGAGGCTTGACATTCCCACTCTCATAATCCACATGCTTTCTTTGTATTGTCCTGTTTCTGAATGTCTACCTTTACCTCTCCAATGTTACTTAGAGGTTTCCCCATAGAGAGTTCACTTCATTAATTTCCCCTTCTAACTTCTATTTCAATTCCTTTTCCATTTTATATCATTTCATTTCTATTTAATTTTTATCTACTTTTAGCAACTTGCTATAGGCTTACTTAAAAGTTAACGAGATAAAGGATATCAAGTTGAAAGGAACTGTATTCCATCCTGTTTATCTGGCAGGATGCATCTCAGTTTCCATATCTCGAGCCCACACATAGGTCAATGAGATTTCCTGAAGCCCGCAGAGATCAGAGAAGATTGCTAACAGGCTGATGAAGTTTGCCTATTCATTGTCCCTTCAATGCCTGTATAAATTCTGCTTTCATTTCTTGATCCATAAACAACACTCATTCTTCCACTGTGCCTGAATACATTTCCAGGTATAATAATATTTCCAATGTTATTCTTGCAATTTTTTCTACAAACGATAGTACTCTCTTCCTTTCTATTTGTTTTTTGCTT
>NW_011410913.1:0-563 GCF_000754665.1 Bison bison bison | reverse complement strand
TGCCCCAATATACATTTATCTTCACAGTTTGTAATTATGTTAAACACAATTTTATGTTCTAAATAATCAAAACATAAATATTTCTTCTATATTTCTTCACATATAATGAAACTTTAAGTATATAATTTTCAAAGTTATACTGAGTCAATGTCTTTCACTGGGTTTATCCTATCAAATTATCCTTTCTGCATAGCATGATTTTAATGTTTAATCCTACCTTTTATTCTTTTAAGACATTTTCTGTTCTCTTTAGCCAAGAAGATGAAGCTCTGGAAAGATTCAGTTCAGTTCAGCCACTCAGTCGTGTCTGACTATTTGTGACCCCATGGACTGTAGCACGCCAGTCCTCCCTGTCCATCACCAACTCCTGGAGTTTACTCAAACTCATGTCCATTGAATCGGTGATGTCATTCAACCATCTCGTCCTCTGTCGTCTCCTTCTCCTCCCACCTTCAATCTTTCCCAGCATCAGGGTCTTTTCCAATGAGTCCAGTTCTTCACATCAGGTGGCCAAAGTACTGGAGTTTCAGTTTCAGCATCAGTCCTTCCAAAGAATATTCAGG
>NW_011410912.1:0-541 GCF_000754665.1 Bison bison bison | reverse complement strand
ACATTTGCTGCTAGACCTTATCTTTATGGTTGCTGTCACTCCACTGGTGGGCAAGGTTGAATCCTGTCATAGCTGGCTGCATAGCCCAAGTGTTTCTGGTCCTGGTAACAGCATTTTGGTGGCCAGATAAGCCCTAAATAGAAAGAGGTTTGTGGGAGGACTCAAACTGTTGCTTGTCAGCACCAGTGTCATTGGGGTGGAGCAAGCTCATCAAAGTGTCCACTACCAGTATCTATGTTTTCAGGGGGAATCCCTGTTGCCTCCTGCCTGCCTGGGAGGCTATGCAAGATCAGTTAGTGGGTTTGATCTAGCCTCCTTTCAAATTAATGCTTCTACACTGGGATTTGAAGTTTGTGAGATTTTGCATGTGCCATTTAAAGGTAGAGTCTCTGGTTTTTACAGACCTTTGGCTTTCATATACAACAGCCCCTCTTTGTTTCAAAGCCAGATATCCTGGGTGCTCTTCTTTATGTTGCAGGATCCTGGGGCTGAGGAGTATGATGTTGGATTCCAAACCCTCACTCCTTGGAGAGAATCTCTG
>NW_011410911.1:0-590 GCF_000754665.1 Bison bison bison | reverse complement strand
CTTTATAAGAAGATCAGAGAAGGCCTCATTGAAAGGGTAATGTGTGATGAGAGATGTCAGGTGGGTGAGGGAGGGGGCCATGTGAGTATCTGGAAAAAGAGCTTCAAGACACAGGGAACAGTATGTTCAAAGGCCCTGGGGCAGGAGAATTACATGCATGTGTTCGAGCCGCAGCCAGGAGGCCAGTGTGGCTGGAGACTGGGCAGGGAGCAAGGGGCAGGCAGATACCATAGGACCCTGCTGGCTATGTGTGGACTGTGGCTCTGACCCCAGAAAGGGCCATGGAGGGGTCTGAGCAGAGAAGGGACTTAATGTGACTTAGGGGCCTAATAAGAACAAACTGTGGACCTTGAGAGCAGAAGCAGGGCGGTCCTGAGGAGGTAACAACTGCACTGGTCTAGGCAGGAGGAGATGGCAGCTCAGCCCAGACTGGTGGATGTGAAAGTGGGGGCAGGGGGGAAAATGGGCAGATTCTGAACATGGAGCCAGCAGGACTTGCTGAGGGTCCCGGGGCAACCTGCGGCTTGGGGCCTGAGTGATCTGTTGCAATCATCTGGGTCAGAAGGATTGTGGGGGGAGCCTCAGGGGAG
>NW_011410910.1:0-664 GCF_000754665.1 Bison bison bison | reverse complement strand
TGGTTGACTAACCTTTATCAGAAAAAAAATGTTAACAGGCCTCCTGGCCAGAAGATGATGTAAATCACCTAAAGCCTTTTGTGTACAATAGGTCTGCAGAGAGAAAGCCTGGTCTCGATAAGGGTCAAGGACTGCTGACCCTGCATGACTCTGCACCCTCTATTATCCTCTATGTATAACTTAATGTATATAAGCTCCCTTTAAAAATAAAGCTACGGGCCTTGCTCATCAGGCTTGGTCTCCTCGTGCCATTCTTCCTTCCTTTTCTCTCCTTTTCTTCTCTGTTCTTCCTTCAGGATGAATGATTGGAGTGTGGGGACCCTCTGAGACCACTTACCTGCCTGGGCTTCTAAGACCCACTTGAGAAGGTGCCTAAGGTGGGGCACCTTCAGCTATTCGAGAGGGCGCCTGTGGCCTCCAATGTCAGAGAAAGCTCAGTGTCACGAACTTTATTGGTTTCCCATGTAAACCAGTCAGATCAAGCCTCTGTCTCTCCCCTTTATCTATCTTTTCAATCGCCAACGCCGTCATCCTGAGGATATCCCTGGATCCAACCAGGGCTGGTCCCCAGTAAGTGGCGCCTGAACACTTTGGCATAAAAACAAAGTGGAAATAGATATTTTTCTGGAACTCTCTTGCTTTTTTGATGATCCAGCTAATGTTG
>NW_011410909.1:0-535 GCF_000754665.1 Bison bison bison | reverse complement strand
GACACAACTGAGCAACTAACACAGCTACAAGACATACATTTTCATAGGTTCTTTAAATAATTTAAGCAACAAGTGTAATTAAGGAGGACTTTACTGCATTTCATACAAAAAGATATGACTCAATGAAGGTAAGCCACACAAGTCTTTCGGACTTTTTTTCCTTCCTCTCTTTTCACCTGACAACAGTAGTCCTTGTTCTCATGATGTAAAAATATCAAAACACAGATATCATTTGCCACACTGTGGATACTGCCATTGAGACATTTTTCCCTTTTGGTGGGGCAGGGACACTGTCCTCTCTCAGCCCTCCCTTGACCTTCATTTCTCGGGCGACTTGCACTTTCTTGATTCCACTTTTGTTAGAGAGAAGCCACCTGCTGATCTCATCTTTGAAGGTATATTACCCTTCATGGGCATCATGAAAAGTGAAACATAATGGGCTCAAGAAATGAAATTCAGCAATTGAATTTCAAAGAAAGTGGCACTTGGGTGAAAGATATTTGGAGGAAAAAAATAGCTTAATCGTTGAGGAGAC
>NW_011410908.1:0-586 GCF_000754665.1 Bison bison bison | reverse complement strand
CACTCCTGGAGGGCAGAAGCACATTGCCCAGCACAGGCCCACCTCGCTCACCATCCCAAAGAAGCCAGGCCTGTCCTCGGGCACGTGCAGCTCTGGATACACGGTATTCAAGAACCATTTGAAGTCCTTACACCCAAGCCTTGCACGGAGCTGTCTCCTCTCTGTCACATCCCCAAAAGGCTCCTGAGAAAAGGACAAAACGGTGAGCCCCTGCAAGCCACAGTGCTTCCTACTAAAGCCTTTCATTCACCCAGTAAGCCTTTATTGAGCACCTATTGTGTGCAGAGCCTGCACAGGACAGAGAAGATAAGAAACAGTCTCAGACATAGTGGCAGCACCCCAGCAGGAGATACTGTTGCTCAAACAACGACATCCCCAGGTGCTCTTGCTGCAGGGAGGTGTGGCCAGGTGCAGGAAGGAAGGACACAAAGCCCCTGCTGATGGGTCAGGAGCTGAATCCAGGGGCTGCACCGGCATCCCTGGCCCCCTGTGGTCACAGACCAGCGGCATGTGAGTAGCACACGTATGTCATAGTGTTCTGATAGTTTTACCACTGATACCTGGACACTCACTTCCAAACAAAGGT
>NW_011410907.1:0-660 GCF_000754665.1 Bison bison bison | reverse complement strand
GCTATAGTCCATGGGGTCGCAAAGACTCAGACACAACTGAGCAACTAACACTTTGATTTTACTACCACAGTGACTTAGTAAAGGCAACAGAATTCACTCTGAGCCTGGATGAATAAAGAACTCTTATCTTTTAACAGAAAAAGGCCACGACAAACACTAATGGGTTTCTGATTGATGTGGATAAAGGCGAAAACTATTGTTTCCATGTTCAAGCAGTGATTCTATCACGAAGGGTGAACCAGAAGAGTCCAGAAAGTCCCATCAAGTGCACTAGCCACGAGAAAGTTCTGTCCACAGAACTTTTCTTCATCATTGGCACAGTGATGCTGGTGATCATCATCTTCATCGTCGTCCTGTCTGTGTCTCTGCACAAGTGCAGGAAGGTGAGAGCAGAGCGAAGTGGGAAGGAGAACACGCCGCTCAACGCTGCATAAAAGATCCTGCTCTTGGAGCTTTCTGCCAACGCTGCAGAGCTCGTGCTGCACTGTGACCAAGAGCTCTTAGGGCGGTAGCACACATGGAAACACAAGTGACTGTTCTGGAGCATACAGAGCCTGGGGCTCGAAGAAAGTTCTTATCTGACCTCTTCTTGCGATTAGCATCTTGGTTTCAACATCAGCATTAAGACACTTTGGAATGTAATGAGCGGTACAACCAACT
>NW_011410906.1:4511-5148 GCF_000754665.1 Bison bison bison | reverse complement strand
TGTGAAAGTGCTGCACTCCATATGCCAGCAAATTTGGAAAACTCAGCAGTGGCCACAGGACTGGAAAAGGTCAGTTGTCATTCCAGTCCCAAAGAAAGGCAATGCCAAAGAACGCTCCAACTACCGCACAATTACACTCATCTCACACGCTAGTAAAGTAATACTCAAAATTCTCCAAGCCAGGCTTCAGCAATATGTGAACCGTAAACTTGCAGATGTTCAAGCTGGTTTTAGAAAAGGCAGAGGAACCAGAGATCAAATTGCCAACCTCTGCTTGATCATCGAAAAAGCAAGAGAGTTCCAGAAAAACATCTATTTCTGCTTTATTGACTATGCTAAAGCCTTTGACTGTGTGGATCACAATAAACTGTGGAAAATTATGAAAGAGATGGGAATACCGGACCACCTGACCTGTGTCTTGATAAACCTGTATGCAGGTCAGGAAGCAACATTTAGAACTGGATGTGGAACAACAGACTGGTTCCAAATAGGAAAAGGAGTATGTCAAGGCGGTATATTGTCACCCTGCTTATTTAACTTCTGTGCAGAGTACATCATGAGAAACGCTAGCCTGAAAGAAGCACAAGCTGGAATCAAGATTGCCGGGAGAAATATCAATAACCTCAGATATGCAGAT
>NW_011410906.1:0-390 GCF_000754665.1 Bison bison bison | reverse complement strand
ACCTCATATTCCAGGTTCCTATGCAATATTGTTCTTCACAGTATTGGACTTTACTTTCACCACGAGGCACACCCACAACTGGCCATTGTTTTTGCTTTGGCTCAGCCTCTTCATTCCATCTGAAGCTATTTCTCAACTCTTCTCCAGTATATTGGGCACCTACCCACCTGGAAAGGTCATCTTTCAGTGTCATTTGTTTTTGCCGTTTCATACTGATTCTGAAGTTCGCAAGACAAAAATCCTGAAGTGGTTTGCCGTTCCCTTCTGCAGTAGACCACATTTTGTCAGATCTCTCCACTGTGACTCGTCCATTGTGGATGGCCCTACACAGCATGGCTTACTTTTGAGTTATACAAGGCTGTTACCCAAGTGATGAGTTTGGTTAGTTTT
>NW_011410905.1:0-512 GCF_000754665.1 Bison bison bison | reverse complement strand
TTCAAATAAGATTTTTATGTTTATGAGCTCAAGTTCTAGATGGATACAATAACCAGTATTTACATACTTGAAAGATCCTTTTCCTTTTTTAAAAAAGTGAGAAGTATTGAGATATAATTTATATACCATGGAAGACAATGCATTAAAGCATTACCGTTTGTCGAGTTTTGACATATGCATACCATTGTGTAAATGCTACCACAATAAAAATGTAGAAAACGTCCCATTGGTTTGAAAATGCTCCCTTGGGCTATTTCCTTTCAGACTCCTTCGTCCACTCCTATACCCTGGCAACCACAGATATATTTCTCTGCCTATAGTTGTGCCTTTTCCAGAAACCCATTGACATGAAATCATATAATACATAACATACAATCATATAATACATATGTATCACGAGTTTTGTGGTAAGGTGCCAAGAGAGAAGTGGACCGGTTGCTCTGCATGCAGACTCACCTCAGCCACAGACACTGAGAAAATCCCATAGTCAGGCTGTAAAGACTGAGCCTTTC
>NW_011410904.1:0-515 GCF_000754665.1 Bison bison bison | reverse complement strand
CCATTGAAGAAAGTGAAAGAGGAAGCTGTCTTAGACTCAGGCAGAGCTGACTTTCAGAGAGCAATTCAGAGGCACACACATTCAAACACCGATTTCCTCACTTCCTTTCTGAGCATGCTGGGGTTTAATCTTTCTGGTAGAAGACCTAAATACTTTATCCCTCCAGCAGAGATCACCGACAAGCAAATCTAGATGTCTGGGCAATTTCCAGGGGAAATACATTCACTCCAAGGCCTCTATGTAGCCCATGCCCCTTAAGACCACAACCAATGGCTATTTTTCCTGGTAAAATTTCATTTTTAACATCACGCATGCACAAATATATAAAAGTAATTCAGTACTGCTGCTAAGTCACTTCAGTCGTGTCCAACTCTGTGTGACCCCATAGACGGCAGCCCACCAGGCTCCAGCATCCCTGGGATTCTCCAGGCAAGAACACTGGAATGGGTTGCCATTTCCTTCTCCAATGCATGAAAGTGAAAAGTGAAAGTGAAGTCACTCAGTCGTGCCCGACT
>NW_011410903.1:0-603 GCF_000754665.1 Bison bison bison | reverse complement strand
TTCTCTTTCTGATTTATTTCACTCTGTATAATAGGTTCTAGCTTCATCCAATTCACTAGAAATGACTCAGATTCATTCCCTTTTATAACTGATGAATATTCCGTTGTATACATGTACCACAACATCTTTATCCATTCACTGACAGACATCTATGTTTCTTCCATGTCATGGATATTGTAGATACTGGTTCAAGGAACATTTGGGTACATGTGTCTTTCTGAATTATAGTTTTCTCAGGGCGTATGCCCAATAGTGTGATTTCTGGGTCATATGGTAGTTTTATGGGCTTCTGTGCTAGCTCAGTTGGTAAAGAATCCATGTGCAGTGTGGGAGAACCCAGTTCAAATCCTGGGTCGGGAAGACCCCCTGGAGAAGGGATAGGCTAGTCACTCCAGTATTTATGGGCTTCCCTGGTGGCTCAGACAATAACGGATCCGCCTGCACTGCGGGAGACTGGCTTTGGTCCCTGGGTTAGGGAAAATCCCCTGGAGGAGGGCATGACAACCCACCTCGGTATTCTTGCCTGGGGAATCCCCATGGGCAGAGTAGCCTGATGGGATACTCGTGGGGTTGCAAAGAGTCAGACACAACTGAGCAACTAAG
>NW_011410902.1:0-638 GCF_000754665.1 Bison bison bison | reverse complement strand
GTGGGGGTGTGGGGGTATCTCTGCAGAAACTGAGTGGGAAGACAGTGTTACAGGTGAGAGCCAAGGAAGATCACTGCTCTGAGACGCCTCAGCCCATGTCTCCTCACTGAAGCGGATGAACCAAAATGTTGCTGTTGGATGCCGATAAGAATTTATGAGTGCTGAGAGTTATGCCAGGCGAAAAGGAAGTGGTTCCCTTTGAGAAATCTGTATCAGGAATGTACCATGTACGGGGTAGTGTCCTGATTCTGTAAAAATTTTTCCCTGGATAAGGACAGGCTTTTGTTCTGAATTGGTACGTAAATGTGGCATGATTTGGAAACTTCTTGTTAATAGCTGGCGTGCCAGAAAAGGTAACAGCTTCTGGGAAGAAGTATGTGGGTTTGGGTGATATTTATGGAACAGTTTGTAGACATACCATGCAAACACGATCTCATTAAATTCCCTAGAAACGTTATATGATAGTCAGATTCCGCCCCCCCCCCCCCACCGCTCCCTTGGATAAATGATGGCCAGGGAAATTAAGTGCCCTTCTTAAAGTTTCCAAAAGACGAGGTAGACTGTAGTCAACAGACTACAATCCAGATGAGATTAATATTAATTTAAAAACCATAAAAAAAGAAATGTAATTTTTAAAA
>NW_011410901.1:0-609 GCF_000754665.1 Bison bison bison | reverse complement strand
TGCCCTCATGCATGCTCTTGCTTCCAATTTTGCATGAGCTCTCACTGTCTTTTTATATATTCCATAGATGCAGAGTCTGCCTAGTTGAGTATGTGAATTTGATCTGCAGCTTTTATAGCTGGTGGGAAGATTTTTGATCCTCTTCCTTAGCCACACTGCACCTGGGGTTCAATTGTGGTTTTACTTCCACCTCTGCATGTGGGTCATCCATAGGAGTTTGTTCCTGAGGGTGCCCTGGAGGACTTGGGTCTGCCACAGTGAGGGCCAGGTGTGGAGGTGGTGCAACTGCTTGGATTTCAGGGACCTTGGCAGCCCTAGGTATGCAGGGGAGCCTGTGGTGAGGGGAGTAAGAGATGTGGTGCTCTTAGGGTTTTTCCTAGCCTCTAGCAGTTCTGCCCTCGGAGAAGGCAATGGCAACCCACTCCAGTACTCTTGCCTGGAAAATTCCATGGATGGAGGAGTCTGGTAGGCTGCAGTCCAAGGGGTTGCTGAGAGTCGGACATGACCAAGTGACTTCCTACTTTTACTTTCCACTTTCATGCATTGGAGAAGGAAATGGCAACCCACTCCAGTGATCTTGCCTGGAGAATCCCAGGGATGGGGGAGCCT
>NW_011410900.1:0-521 GCF_000754665.1 Bison bison bison | reverse complement strand
CCTAGTACACGCCATGGATAATACTCAGGTGCTTACCTCTGCTTCTACTTACCTGGTCTTCATTTCTGTACTCTTCCTCAGAACATGTTCAGTCTTGACTGCTAAATTATCTATTTGCACAACATTGCTCCATAACAAAAAGGCAAGGGAGAAAGGGAAAGACATACCCAGCTGAATGTAGAGTTTCAGAGAACAGCAAGAAGAAATAAGGCCTTCTTAAATGAACAATGCAAAGAAGTAGAGGAAAGCAATAGAACAGGAAAGACTAGACATCCCTGCAAGAAAATTGAAAATATCAAGGAAACATTTCATGCAAAGATGGGCATGATAAAGGACAGGAATGGTAAGGAACTGACAGAAGAGATTAAGAAGAGGTGGCCAGAATACACAGAAGAACTATACAAAAAAGGTCTTAATGACCTGGATAACCACAATGTTGTGATCACTCACCTAGAGCCAGACATCCTGGAGTGTGAAGTCAAGTGGACCTTAGGAAGCATTATTACGAACAAAGCTAGAGG
>NW_011410899.1:0-510 GCF_000754665.1 Bison bison bison | reverse complement strand
AAAAATGAAAAAGAGAACTTAAGGAAAGTATCTCATTCACCATCCAATTAAGAGACTCAAATATTTAGGAATATATTCCCCCAAAGAAAGTAAGGACCTGGTACAGAAAACTATAAAACCATGTTGAAAGAAATCAAAGATGACACAAATTGATGAAGAAGTATACCGTATTCTTGGATCTGAAGAATCAATATAGTGACCATCAGTACACAACCCAAGGCAAGCTATTGGTACATTCATTCACCATTGATATTCTTGGATTCAACTGTGGAATCCCCATAAAAAACACCAACGGGGATTTTCACTGAACTAGAGCAAATAATTTCACAATTTGTGTGGAAATGCAAAAGATCTCCAATGAGCAAATCACTCTTGAGAAACAATGGAAATGGAGGAATCAGCCTTCCTGATTTCAGACTATAATACAAAGCTACAGTCATCAAGATAGTACGGTACTGTGCCAAAGACAGAAATACAGATCAACGGAACAAAATAGGAAGTCCAGAGATG
>NW_011410898.1:0-615 GCF_000754665.1 Bison bison bison | reverse complement strand
TCCACCAAAGTCTGTGAGGTGAGTCTATTTTAGCTGATGGTGAAATTGATGAAGATAGGGGCTTATTTTATTTAGTTACTTATTTATTTGTCTATGCTTGTTCTTATCTTTGGCACGCAGGATCCTTGATCTTCCTTGCAGCCTGAGAGTTCTTTAGTTGCAGCATGAGGAATGTTTCAGTTGTGGCATATAGGATCTTTAGTTGTGGATTGTGAACTGTTAGTTGCGGCGAAGCTGTGGCATGTGGGACCTAGTCCTCTGATCAGCAGTGGAACCCGGGCCTCCTGCATTGGGAGTGCAGAGTCTTAACCCCTGGACCACTAAGGAAGTCTCTAGGAGTTGTTCAGATGAAAGAGCAGCTGGGAAGGAAGACAGAATTAGTCTCAGAATCAAATTTAGATTCTTTGAATTTCTTTCAGTTAAAAACATACCCCCACACTCAAAATACAATCTAGTAATGGAAAGGAAAGATTCTTTCTAAACAGCATTTTGGACTGATTTGGTGTTCCATGTCCGAGAATGCCACAGATTCTCTGACATCTCCTGGATTTACAAGATTCCTCAGGGGTCGGTGGTATCCTCCAGGATGAAACTAATCATACTCATAGTAAAAAC
>NW_011410897.1:0-506 GCF_000754665.1 Bison bison bison | reverse complement strand
GCCGTCTTCTTACTATCACAGAAAGAAGACTTCATACCTGAAAGCAACACCTTCACACAGAGCCATCGTTCCTGAATCTGTTTCCATTGCCAGTCTGCCTCTAGTCAGGAATCTAATTTTTTTTTTTTCCATGTTCTCTAGCTCTGTTGACTGTGTGTGAGTAATTGTGTAGATATTAGAAATGGAAATGAAATGGTAGGTGGAGGATGTTTGAAATGGTCCACATCAAAGAACATTGGATTAAAAAGAAGAGTTAAGCCCTAAAGAAATCCTAATTAGAATTTCCTTGTTGTTTAGTTGCTCCTCTGTCCATGGGATTTCCCAGGCAAGAATACTGGAATGGGCTGCCATTTCCTCCTCCAGGGGGTCTTTCTGACTCAGGGATGGGACTCACATCTCCTGAGTTGGCAGCAAATTCTTAACCACTGAGCCCCTTGGGAAGCCACAATTAGAATTTCCTTAGCGTCTGTTAAGGTTGAAGAAGGATTGCTATACAGTAGAGCTGA
>NW_011410896.1:0-535 GCF_000754665.1 Bison bison bison | reverse complement strand
TCATCTCACCCTGGTCACCTCTATCTCCCTGCTCCTTCTTCTCTTCTCCATGTAACTCTGTACATCTTTGGGTGTTCCTCATTGTGGAGAAACTTTTCATCATTAACCTAGATATTTTATCATTGGTGCTGTATAGATGGATAAATCTTGATGATAGTGTAAAAATAATACTGAAAACCAGAAGCAGGAGGCTTAAGTCCAAATCCTGAAATACCAGAGAACTCCTGACTCCAGGGAACGTTAACCGACAGGATCTCATCAAACACCTCCATATCTACACTGAAACCAAGCACCACCCAAGCGCAAACAAGTTCCAGAGCAAGACATACCACACAAATTCTCCAGCAACACAGGAACACAGCCCTGAGCTTCAATATACAGGCTGCAAAAGTCACACAAAACCCATTGACATCTCATAATTCATTACTGGACACTTCATTGCACTCCAGAGACAAGAAATCCAGCCCCACCCACCAGAACACAGACACAAGCTTCCCTAACTGGGAAACCTAGACAAGCCACCTGTCCAATCCCA
>NW_011410895.1:0-588 GCF_000754665.1 Bison bison bison | reverse complement strand
TTAAACATGTACCATGCCCCACGAGTTGAGACTTTAAGTGGGAAAACATATGAGCAAGAACATTGGAAATTGGTTGACTGCATTTAAAGATTATTTTTACTGTATGGTCATCATCATAATGCCTAAGGGGTTTGAAACACTCCCAAGGCCTCCTAGAAGCTCCTTTCTGCAGGAACCAAAACCTGTTTCCCTCACACTTGACTCTTCAGGTGGGAGGCAGGTAGAAGACTCTTCTCAGAAAGCAGCTCAATTCCTTAACATTTAAATTCCAGTGTGAATATGTGTGTGAGTGTGTGCGCACATGTGTGTGTATGTGCGATCTTTAATGAATGCTTCCTACTCACCCTCCTCCTCTCTCTTTCCCCAAACACACACACACACACACACACACACACACACACACACACACGATAAACATAAATGACAGAAAAGCTGTGCTCTGGCCTTTGCTTGGCAACCCAGTCCCAGAGCCAGGCCAGGCCCTCTTGCCCTTCCTTCCCAAAGTCATCTGCAGCTCCCGAGTTTTTGCAGTGAGCTCATCCCTGTGGCCCCCACAGTCAGTCAGTGACTCCCTGGCAGTGCAATTAG
>NW_011410894.1:0-531 GCF_000754665.1 Bison bison bison | reverse complement strand
CAGTTTTTCAACCTTCATCACAATGTGGGGATGGTTGGAAGGAAAGGTAGGTGTAGATGAGGAGAATGGTTATTTATGCAAGAAAATCTTGAGGGCCTGGAAAAATATTTTCAATGTTTGCTAAAAGACCAGTTCAGAAGTATGAAGATTTCTTATAGGAGACTAGTAGAAATAGTTTAGCAAACAATTTGTTAACATCTTGTTTTGACAGAGCTGTATTTTATAGATAATAATAAAGCATGAAGTACTAGACCTGAAAATCAGCCTCAACTGAGGGTATTTTAGGAAGACCTCTGTGACGATAGTGTTGAGGATGAGTTGAAGAATGATGAGCTTGGAGACAGAGAGATGAGGAAACTGCAGAACTGTGGGCAAGAGATGAGAGAGGCCAGGACTAGCCTGGTGAGAATGCACTGTCCCTTCTGGGCTACCTTCTCATCACCTGTGTGATGGTGACAGACATTACTTGTTTGTCTTCAGAATAAAATATATTTTGGCATATATAGCACTGTACTTTCAAAGTTTTAGACA
>NW_011410893.1:4879-5233 GCF_000754665.1 Bison bison bison | reverse complement strand
AGGATTATTCATAGCAAATGCTTTCTTTCTGAATGGCTTCTCTCTTTTAGGCTGCTTTTTGGCCCCTTCCCATGTTACTTGTGAGAATATACTCAGACAATGCCAGTTTTCTTTGCTATCAGCAGACAGACCGATGGCAAACACTATCTTAGGCTAAGGCTATATACCTGATCCAATTTAATCCTCACAACAACCCAATGAGGTAGGTGCTATCATTATCCCCATTTTACAGAGAAAGAAACTGATCCATTCATTTTGTGACTTACCTAAGGTCACATGAATTGTAAATGGCAGTCTGGATTTTTTTTTGGGGGGGGGGGCGTTATGCTACACAGCTTTTGGGGTCTTAGTTTC
>NW_011410893.1:0-521 GCF_000754665.1 Bison bison bison | reverse complement strand
CTACTGGAGATCAGTGGAGAAATAACTCCAGAAAGAATGAAGGGATGGAGCCAAAGCAAAAACAACACCCAGTTGTGGATGGGACTGGTGATAGAAGCAAGGTTCGATGTTGTAAAGAGCAATATTGCATAGGAACCTGGAATGTTAGGTCCATGAATCAAGGCAAATTGGAAGTGGTCAAACAGGAGATGGCAAGAGTGAATATAGACATTCTAGGAATCGGCAAACTAAAATGGACTGGAATGTGTGAATTTAATTCAGATGACCATTATAATTACTACTGTGGGCAGGAATCCCTTAGAAGAAATGAAGTAGCCATTGTAGTCAACAAAAGAGTCCAAAATGCAGTACTTGGATGCAATCTCAAAAATGACAGAATGATCTATGCTTGTTTCCAAGGCAAACCATTCAATATCACGGTAATCTAAGTCTATGCCCCGACCAGTAACGCTGAAGAAGCTGAAGTTGAACAGTTATATGAAGACCTACAAGACCTTCTAGAACTAACACCCAAAAAAGAT
>NW_011410892.1:0-504 GCF_000754665.1 Bison bison bison | reverse complement strand
GCTCCCTATCTCCTCCTCTTTTGTTTGGTTTAGTGGGCATTTATCTTGTTCCTTTACCTGCTGAGTATTTCTCTACATTTTCATCTTGTTTAGATTGCTGTGTTTGGGGTGGCCTTTCTGTATTCTGGCAGTTTGTGGTTCATATATTGTGGAGGTTCCTTGCTGTGGGTGGGATTGCACAGGTGGCTTGTCAAGGTTTCTTGGTTAGGGAAGCTTGCATCAGTGTTCTGGTGGGTGGAGCTGGATTTCTTCTCTCTGGAGTAGAATGAAGTTTCCAGTAGTGACATTGACATGTCTATGGTTTTGATGTGACTTTGGGTAGCCTGTATATTGAAGCTCAGGGCTAGTATGTTCCTGCATTGCTGGAGAATTTGCGTGGTATGTCTTGCTCTGGAACTTGTTGGCTCTTGGGTGGTGCTTGTTTTCAGTGCAAGTATGGAGGCTTTTGGATGAGCTCTTATTGATTAATGTTCCCTGGAGTCAGGAGTTCTCTGGTTTTCTCAG
>NW_011410891.1:0-515 GCF_000754665.1 Bison bison bison | reverse complement strand
GGGGAGCACCTGATCCATAGTAAGCAATCCACAGGAGTTGCCGATTAACTGAATGAATGAAATGACTGGATGAACAGATGGATAGATGGATGTATGGATGGGTTGTCAGCAATCTGATGAGTGTCTCAATCACAGAAGGTTCATTCCAGACAGAAATAGCCATCCTGATACACTGAATTATTTTGTTCTAGTTTTCTCTTCTTCCTCTTTTTCCCCGTGTGTTTATACATACGTGATCCAAAGCAAACAAACCCCCTAAGTTTTGACCCGTGTACAATGTTACCAAATTATAGTCTTTGCCAAAGTGATTTTTAAGTACTGGTGTGTTTTAACATTTAGCATACAAGATGTACAAGAGGAGATTGAAGAACAAACATGGAAACGAGAAGCCCAGTTGTCAAGAAGCCCGCCATAGGAAGAAATCCACTTCTCCTAAAGAGACCACTGCTTTCTTGGAGGTGAATGAAGAAGCCACTCTAAGTCCTGGGCCGTCGGGACCCGTGGATCCCCACGGT
>NW_011410890.1:0-669 GCF_000754665.1 Bison bison bison | reverse complement strand
CCCATTTTTGGGTTAGGATGTCACAAGACAGGGACCAATGGGAGTTATTTGTTCTGGTGCACTCCCAGTATCAACAGTGGGTTCCCTGTGAGCACCTGAAATCTACCTGATTGGTGAGCCTGAGGAGGCCCCTTGGATTAGTCTCGAAAAGGAACAGAAGCCAGTGGGAGAAAAAATGACCAGCGTCCAAGGATCTAAAGTCTTCAGAGAGGGAGGGACGAGACCTAGGCTCTGAGCCCACTAAAAAGTTTACGGTTATGACTGAAGTAAAAGAAAAAGACTCAGAGCCGAAAGGTAGGACTGGAGTACCACAAGGCAGTGATAAAAATACTTGGCAAACGTTCCCCTCAGGATATTGTCATTGTGATATTGAAGAGGACTCCTCTTTGGACTCCTGAAGTGGCTCCTTTCTAAGAATCCACCTGCAATGCAGGAGATTTGGGTTCAATCACAGAATTGGGAAGGTACACTAAAGAAGTAGAAGGTAATCCACTCAAGTTTTGTTGCCTGGGAAATCCCGTGGACAGAAGATCCAGGTGGGCTTCAGTCCAAGGGGCCACAAAGAGTTGGACATGCCTTAGCGACTGACCACATTACTTTATAGAAGTGAAAGAAGCAACACCTAACCAGCAAGGAGGCTCAAGGATCAAGAGACAGTCTGAGAAATCT
>NW_011410889.1:0-625 GCF_000754665.1 Bison bison bison | reverse complement strand
CACGATACTGGATGCTTGGGGCTGGTGCTCTGGGACGACCCAGAGGGATGGTATGGGGAGGGAGGAGGGTTCAGGATGGGGAACACGTTTATACCTGTGGTGGATTCATGTTGATACATGGCAAAACCAATACAATATTGTAAAGTTAAAAAAAATTAAAAAATTTAAAAAAAATGCTGTCTAGGTTGGTCATAGCTTTTCCTCCAAGGAGCAAGTGTCTTTTAATTTCATCTGTAGTGCTTTTGGAGCTCCAAAAAATAAAGTTTCTCACTGTTTCCATTGTTTCCCCATCTATTTGCCATGAAATGATGGGACCGGATGCCATGATCTTAGTTTTCTGAATGTTGGGTTTTAAGCCAACTTTTTCACTCTCCTCTTTCACTTTCATCAAGAGGCTTTTTAGTCTTCTTCATTTTCTGCCATAAGGGTGGTGTCATCTGCATATCTGAGGTTATTGATATTTCTCCCTGCAATCTTGATTCCAGCTTTTGCTTCATCCAGCCTGGCATTTTGTATTATGTACTCTGCATATAAGTTAAATAAGCAGAGTGACAATATACAGCCTTAACGTACTCCTTTTCCATTTGGAACCAGTCTGTTGTCCATGTCTGGTTCTAACTGTTGC
>NW_011410888.1:0-599 GCF_000754665.1 Bison bison bison | reverse complement strand
ACAGTTTTATATTTGTGAGTCATGTTTATTTGGGGACCTTACTGAGGACTATAGCCTGGGAAACAGTCCCTTAGATAACTCTGAGGAACTGTTCCAAAGAGGTATGGAGGGGGCAAGATGTACAGGACTTTTTGAAAAAAGAAGTAGTTGAACATCAAAAGATTACTGTTAATCACACACACACAAAATACAAATTAATAAATTTGGTGCTTTTCTGTGAATGGGAAGCTACAAGAGTTTGGGCTCATTGAAATTATTCCTTTGATATACATCTTAGCTACCTAGGGCCAGTATCTTGTTTTGTTTTGGTTTTTCCATCCCAAATTTCCCTTAGGGCACATTGTCAGGTCAGCTGCAGTGACTAATGGTTGAAGATGATGTAACATTCTTAGTTTACTGAAATAGACATAGTCTGGGCATAGTTCTACCCCCATGATTTTTGGAGGAGGCTGAGACCAACTCCCCACATGTGTGAGCTGGCTTCAGAACTTCGTCCAGAGCTTCAGTGCCTAGAATTGAATGTCCTTAGAAAATTTCCAGGACCTAAGGTGGGAATAAAACATATTCCATTAACTAGTATACTCTGAATGTCTGCATAG
>NW_011410887.1:0-589 GCF_000754665.1 Bison bison bison | reverse complement strand
GTGGGACAGTGATAATTCATGGTCAATTTGCCTGGCAGCCTTGAGGCATCCTAAATCACCTGACAAATCTCTGGATCTAGCGCTGGTCTGTATTTCATATGGTCTCTTTCCATTGACAGCCAGGAAATCATCTTCTGTGCTCCTATGAGATGGGGCCATCTGATTGTTATGTTTTGGTCATATGTCTGCATCGGGTTTTTCTGTAGGACGTTCAGTACCTAACCTGATATGATAAACTGTGCTTCCCAGGGACTGGATGGATAGATATGAAGCCTTTTGAAATAGGATGGATCCATCCTATGAAACATATTTAAGATGACTCTAAATGCCATTTTTAAAAACTGTCATTTCTTGACACACAGGACTAAACAGAAACTATCTGTTAGAGAAAGCCAGCTGTTGGGATGGGGGAGGTTGACGGTGTGGCCGAGATGAGCTAGGCATGGACACTGTCTTCTTCCCTAGCATTTTCTTCCTTATATGGGCATTTCCTAACTTTATAGACACACGTAGAAACACATGTAGAAATTACAGCCGCTCTTGCTTGTACTCCAAAATCACTGCAGCCATGAAATTAAAAGATGCTTGC
>NW_011410886.1:0-589 GCF_000754665.1 Bison bison bison | reverse complement strand
TGTCTCTTTTTGAAAATAAGAAGATAAAGAATGTGCTATAAAAGATTCTTTTTAGGCTCAATACAGGATCTGAGGTAAAATATAAATTTTACCAACTTCTGTATAATGCATACCATTTCATGTTTGAATAAAAATATCTACTTTTAAGTTATTCTCATATTTGTAATAGTGGGTAGAATGTATTTACAATACCTAACCATTACAAAACTGTTCATGGTTATCCCTATTATAACCTATGCTACAAGAGATAAATGATGCCTTTTCTGTTTCAGTGATTAATTCCTGCATAAGAATAGCTTCAATACTTTGTAGTTTATATCAACAAGGGTTTATTCTTTCTCAGCATTCTGTGGGACAGAAAATCATGCGTTGTTGGGTTGGAAAGTTATCTTTCACAGAGTAGTAGTGGCTGTTCCCTCAGCTTTATTCAACTGGTGACTGCACTGTCCTAACTCTAAATATGTGAAATACACACACTCCTCATGCAAAATCTGTCCAAAACTAGCATTAACATGAAGGCCAGGGCTGTATCATGTAAGTCCAGTCCAGAAGAGAGGGGATTTCTTTTTCCTTTTTTTTTTTTTTTTTT
>NW_011410885.1:0-513 GCF_000754665.1 Bison bison bison | reverse complement strand
AGGAAATTTAAAATGAAGTGAAAGTTGCTCAGTCGTGTCCGACTCTTTGCGACCCCATGGATTACACTCCGTGGAATTCTCCAGGTCAGAATACTGGAGAGTAGCCACTCCTCCAGGGGAACTTCCCAACCCAGGGGGCTTCCCTTGTGGCTCAGCTGGTAAAGGAAATTTTAAAATCCTAATGTAAAACAGCTGATGATATCCTAAAAGTGTTTAACAAAAAAGATGAGTTACTGAAATAACTTATAAATATAGTTTTCAAGTTGATGGATTCTGTGTGCTGAAATATTATTGGGTTTGATCTGTGATTTCCAGACAAAGCAAAGCCCTTGCCCTCAAGCTACTAATGACTGACAGCAATTGAGTAAATTCCCTCTGTGAGTAAAATGGAAATATGTTTCTTTTCTCTCTTCTTTGCTCCTCCAGAAATCAGTGATTCTTACCTTCTGAGCAGCCTTATAAGGTAAATAAGAAAGACAGTCTCCTGACATATGAGCAGAAATCTTCATATTT
>NW_011410884.1:0-626 GCF_000754665.1 Bison bison bison | reverse complement strand
GTACAACTGAGCGAGTGAGCACACGTAGTATAGTCTACACTCTAGAACTAGACTAGTGAAGACTGCTTCTGCCACCACGGATGCCCCGGGAGACTGATGTTCACACTGTTGATTCTGTCAGAGTCATCCCCAGAAACAAGATGTCCCTGCTCCTCTCCACTACTGTCAAGAATCCTCCACCATCGTGTTTCTTGGCCATACAGCCTGGAGTGAGTGTCCCTGACTGGTTGAGTCGGGTCGTGGGCTTGCAATCCAGCCACAAATGAAACTGAGTAGAGTTGTTCCTCTGTAACCATGGGAGATTGATTCCAGGATCCCCACAGGATCCGATAGCAAAATCCTCCGAAGCCCAACCCCCTTCTATAAAATGGTACAAATTTCCATATAACCTACACATAGCCTCCTGTTTATTTTTTTTTAATTTTATTGGAGTAGCGTTGCTTTACAATGTCATGTTAGCTTCTACTGTACAGCAAAGTGGATCAGCTATACGAGTACACATATCCCCTCTTTTTTGGATTTCCTTCCCTATTTAGGTCACCACAGAGCACTGAGTAGAGTACCTCTGTCCTATACAGTAGGTTCTCATTAGTTATCTTATTTTACATGTAGTAGTATACATATGT
>NW_011410883.1:0-525 GCF_000754665.1 Bison bison bison | reverse complement strand
TTGCCCCTCACTCCTTCCTGCTCCCCACTGGTAATGGTGAGTTTTGTTCTCAATATCTGTGAGCTTGTTCGCTTTGTTACATTTATTCATTTGTTTTATAGTTTAGATTCCACATATAAGTGATAACGTACAGTATTTGTCTTTCTCTCTCTGATTTATTTCACTAAGCATAATGCCCTTCAGGTCCATCCATGTTGCTGTAAATGACAAAACTTCATTTTTTAATGGCTGAGTAGTATTCCGTTGTATATATATACATATCTTCTTAATCCATTCATCTGTCAATGGACGCTTAGATTGCTTCCATATCTTGGCTATTGTAAATAAAGCTCCTATAAACATTATGTGTGTGCTCAGTCGCTCAGTTGTGTCCAATTCGTTGTGACCCCATGGACTGTAGCCCACCAGGCTCCTCCACCCATGGAATTCTCCAGGCAAGAACTGAAACAGGTTGCCATTTCCTTCTCCAGGGGATCTTCCCGAGCCAGGGATCGAACCCTTGAGTCTTGTGTCATCTGCGTAGGC
>NW_011410882.1:0-615 GCF_000754665.1 Bison bison bison | reverse complement strand
TGGTGAATTGCTTAACTTTTCTACGGATCAGCTTCTTAGTCTATAAATCAGAAATAGTAACTAGCACCCCATGAGATGATCATGTATGTAAAGTGTCTAAAATGCCTGGGCTGCTGGTCACCATCCTAATGAGAGCACATGGGAGGACCAAGCCAAGACCATTTGTTCTCAAGTGTCCCGTCCCCCTGCTCTGCCCTCCAGTCCACTCCACCCAGAACCCTCTACTCCCGACACCCTGGTCACCAGCATACAGACCTCAGAGAGACAATTTCCAGCCTCAAGGAGCTCAAGAGGAGCAAGGAGTGACTTGACTGGCTGTCCAGTGGTTAAGAGGCTTCCCTGGTGGTTCTACTGGTAAAGAACCAACCTGCCAATGCAAGACACACGAGAGACTCGAGTTCAATCCCTAGGTTGGGAAGATCCCCTGGAGGAGGTCACAGCAACCCACTGCATTATTCTTGCCTGGAAAATTCCATGGACAGAGGAGCTTGGTAGGCTGCAATCCACTGGGTCTCAAAGAGTCCGACGTGACTGAGTGTGCATATATGCACTAGGTCAAGCACCTGTCAAGCACCTGCACACAAGCACCTGCACACAAGCACCTGCCTGGCTGAT
>NW_011410881.1:0-634 GCF_000754665.1 Bison bison bison | reverse complement strand
AATTCTATAGTTAGTGATATATCCTTCAAAATTAAGGAAGGAAAATAATTTTTAAAACAAACCAATGTAGAAGCTTATGTTGCCAGAATAGTGCCACCACAAGATAGAAGTCAATGTTTATTTAGAATGAATGAAATAAAACAAAAATAGGAGAATAAGAATGTATGGAAGTTACATAGACAGAAATGATCAGAACTTAAATAGCGAGAGGTCCAACATGGAAAATTTTAGATGTGAAAAACAGACAGCCTGGCGCGAAGGGAGCCAACAAATGGCTAAATGGCTTATAAATTTTTTTAAAAGCAGGGAATCATAAAGACATCCAGAAACCAATTTCTCAAAGAGCTTCAGGCATAAAGGATATCTGAAAACTTACCAACTTTTTTCTGAAGTTCTTCTGAAAAATATAAATGCAAAGATCAATGTAAATTTCATGAGATAGACACAAGACATAAAATTTAAAATTATTGAAATATTTGTATTTATAATTTA
The DNA here is from genome assembly GCF_000754665.1 of Bison bison bison. NCBI lineage: Eukaryota > Metazoa > Chordata > Mammalia > Artiodactyla > Bovidae > Bison > Bison bison. The sequence goes on along the minus strand of NW_011410881.1, from coordinate 142 downwards.
CACTATCAGGATGCAGAAGACTACTCACACTCACACACACAGAGAAACAGGGAATCAGAACTCACTTTTTCTATGGTTTGTTTTCTTTTCCTTGGGCTTTGACTGCTGTTAAATATGCAGTCATTTTTCATAATGTGGTAGC
>NW_011410880.1:0-519 GCF_000754665.1 Bison bison bison | reverse complement strand
ATCTTTTTTGTATAGTTCTTCTGTGTATTCTTGCCACCTCTACTTAATATCTTCTGCTTCTGTTAGGTCTATTCCATTTCTGTCTTTTATTGTGCCCATTTTGCATGAAATATTTTCTTGAAGAGACCTCTAGTCTTCCCCATTCTGTTGTTTTCTTCTATTTTTTCGCATTGATAACTTAGGAAGATTTTCTTATCTCTCCTTGATATTCTTTGGAATTCTGCATTCAGATGGGTATATTGTCCCTGATCAGGGATAGAACCCAGGCCACCTGCATTGGGAGTGCAGAATCTTAGGTGGTCCCATGCCTAGGGTATAGGCATGTATGTATGTATGTGTGTGTTGGAGTCAGGTTTTGAAATTTAACTGGATGGTCAGAAAAGAATTCATTAAGAAATCATATAGAAATTGAAGTGAAGAAGTGAAGTCGCTCAGTCATTTCCAACTCTTTGCGACCCCGTGGACGGTAGCCCACCAGGCTCCTCCATCCATGGGATTCTCCAGGCAAGAATACTGGAG
>NW_011410879.1:4638-5119 GCF_000754665.1 Bison bison bison | reverse complement strand
TCCACAGACTAATTTGCCAGAAACTCCTTCATATACTGAAAGTGAGACTCTTAAAGCTAAGAGTGAGGGTTTTAAGAATATCATATGGGGTGGTTCCCAAAACAAGGGACTCATTTTTCTGCCTTGGAACCTCCAATGGAAGTTGGTTAACTTCTTACATGTCACAACTCATTTAGGGGAGAAGGCCCTCCAAAGATTACTAGAAAGATCCTTCAGGGGAACAAGCGTCCAAACAACTATACGGTTAGTGATCTCTTCTTGTCACAGTTGCCAATTAAACAACTCCCAAGGAGCTCCAAGACCCTAGCTGGTCCAGCCCATCCAACAACGTGGGACCTACCCAGGAAAGGACTGGCAGATGGACTTCATCCAGATGCCAGTTTCTCAAGGGTATAAATATATATTTAGTCATGGTAGATACATTCACAATATGGATTGAAGACTTTCCCACCAATGCTGAGAAGGCTGAGGAGGGAGTAAA
>NW_011410879.1:0-392 GCF_000754665.1 Bison bison bison | reverse complement strand
TGATGCTTTTGAACTGTGGTGTTGGAGAAGACTTTTGAGAGTCCCTTGGGCTGCAAGGAGATCCAACCAATCCATCCTAAAGGAGATCAGCCCTGGGTATTCATTGGAAGGACTGATGTTGAAGCTGAAATTCCAATACTTTAGCCACCTAATGAGAAGAACTGACTCATTTGAAAAGACCCTGATTCTGGGAAAGATTGAGGGCAGGTGGAGAAGGGGACGATGGAAGATGAGACAGCTGGATGGCATCACTGACTCAATGGACATGGGTTTTGGTGGTCTCTGGGAGTTGGTGATGGACAGGAAGGCCTGGTGTGCTTCAATTCATGGGGTCACAGAGTCAGACATGCCTGAGCAATTGAATTGAACTGAACTGAACTGAACTGATTTTA
>NW_011410878.1:0-561 GCF_000754665.1 Bison bison bison | reverse complement strand
TGATATCTAGAAATTGTCGAAGTTGTGTAGCTCACTCTAGTGTTAAGAAATTCACAACAGGTGTTTCCTATTCTGAGAGATTCTGATGTCACTCAGTGACTTCGATTTTACATGGTCTTAGGCAGACTCCCATTTAAATGCAAGGTGGACGTGTGGTAGAGTCAGAAGACACATACAAACACATTATATATATATGGAGAATCCCAGGGACAGAGGAGCCTGGTGGGCTGCCATCTAATGGGGTCGCACAGAGTCAGACACGACTGAAGCGACTTAGCAGCAGCATATAAAATATATTCATAGATTTCTACAAATATAAACTCCTCAAACCTTATTTGAAAGGTCTGTAGGAACAGCACTAGAGCTGGGATCAGAAGCTAGTGTAGGCTTTGAAACTAGCTGTGCTATGGACGTCTTCATATTCTCATTGGTATAACTGGAATTACTAGCTTTATCAGACAAGTAATTATGCAAGTTAAATAAAACAGTGAGGCTGAAGGAATTTGGTAACTGTGATATAGACATAACACATTATTTTTATGTTAAATGCAGTTAATTGCA
>NW_011410877.1:0-548 GCF_000754665.1 Bison bison bison | reverse complement strand
GTTGTATCTGATTCTCTGCACCCCCATGGATTGCAGCACACCAGGGTTCCCTGTGCTTCACTTATTGCTTATCTATTTTATATATGGTAGTGTGTATATATTAATCCCAAACTCCTAATTTATCCCAACCTCCCCTTTTCCCTTTGATAACCAAAAGTTTGTTTTCTATGTCTGGGGATCTATTTCTTTTTTAAAAAATAAAAAATTTATTTATTCATTCTTTCTTTACTTTTGGTTGTGCTAGGTCTTCACTGCTGTGCACAAGCCTTTTATAGTTGCGGTGAGCGGGGCGGACTCCTGTGGTGCCCAGGCTTCTTTTGTTATGGCGCGTGGACTCTAGGCACGCAGGCTTCAGTAGCTGTAGCTCAGGAGCTTTAGAACGTGGTCTCAGTACTTGTGGCACACCAGCTTAGCTGCTCTGTGGCATGTGGAATCTTTCTGGACCAGAGATCGAACCCGTATACACTGCATTGGCAGGTGGCTTATTATCCACTGTACCACCATGGAAGTCCCTGTCTCTGGATCTGTTTCTGTTTTACACATAAGTT
>NW_011410876.1:0-505 GCF_000754665.1 Bison bison bison | reverse complement strand
TATTTGGCTGCACAGGGTCTTAGTTGTGCAATGGGGGATCTTTAGTTGCGGTATGTGTGATCTAGTTCTGACCAGAGATCAAACTCTGGCTCCTGGCATTGGGAGCAAGGAGTCTTAGCCGCTGGACCAAAAGGGAAGTCCTGAATTATTGTTTCTTGACTGTTTTTCCTTTGATCCTGAATTCCCTTGCTCTCTGAAAATCACTGATTACTAAGACCTGGTCAAGCACAAGCACTGTGACGTGACTTGGGTCAAAAAATGGCTTCTCTTATGTTACAAAAGCTATGCCTAGTTCTCTTACCCCAGGGACCCCCTATGTGCTTACAATGACCATTTCTGATATTAGTCTCTCCTTACTAAATCAGGATTTCTTTTTTATTTGACAACATAAACCCTGATATGGAATGTAATTCCTTTCCTTCACTTTGCACTACAAAGTGTTGATGCCTACAGTAGGTTTCCTGAAAACTGAAGAAGACTAAGAGGATTCAACTTGCAGCCAGAC
>NW_011410875.1:0-511 GCF_000754665.1 Bison bison bison | reverse complement strand
CGTGTCCATTCCACTCCAGTCCATTCCATTCGTGTCCATTCCATTCCAGTCCATTCCATTTGTGTCCACTGCATTCCATTCCACTCCATTCCATATTATTCCATTACACTCCATTCCATTCTATTACTTTCATTTCCATTCAATTCCATTCCATTTGATTCCATTCCACTCGGTTTCATTCCATTTGAGTCCACTCCATTCCATTCCATTCCATTCCATTCAGTTCCATTCCATTCTGTTCCATTCCATTCCATTCCATTGCATTCCATTCCATTCGGTGCTATTCCATATTGTTCCATTCGATTCCATTCGAATCCATTCCATTCCAGTCCATTCCATTCGATTCCATTCCATTCCTTTCAATTCCATTCCATTCCATTCCATTCCACTTGATTCCACTCCATTCCCTTCCACTGCATTCCATTCGATTCCATTCCATTGCATTGCATTCCATTCCATTGGATTGCATTCCATTCGATTCCATTCCATTCGAATCAATTACATAGCAATC
>NW_011410874.1:0-650 GCF_000754665.1 Bison bison bison | reverse complement strand
GACTATATATTTTTGTGGATTTATTTTGTAAAGCTTTTCTTTTTCCAATCTAGATAAGATCTTTCAGCATTTCCTGAAGTACTGGTTTGGTGGTTCTGAATTCTAATTGCTTTTGTTTGTCTGTTAAGCTATTGACTCCTCTTTTGAATTAGAATGCTATCCTTGTTGAATAGAGTAATCTGGCTGTAGGTTTTTGCCTTTCATCACTTTAAGTATATCTTGCCATTCCTTTCTAAGCTGAAGAGTTTCTAGGGTAAGATCAGCTGTTATGCTTATGGGGATTCCCGTCTATGTTATTTGTTGTTATTCCTTTGTTTCCTTGAATATTTGTTCATTGTGTATATTTATTTGTTGTTTTATTTTGATTAATGTGTATTTTGATATGTTTAGTCTTGGATTTATCCCTGTGGAACACTCTGGGGTTTTTCATCTTAGATGTCTATTCCCTTTCCTATTTCAGGGAAGTTTTTAGCTATTTTCTCCTCAAATAAAATTTTCTCATGCCCTTTCCTTTTGTCTTCTTTCTCCAAGAAACCTATGATTTAAATGTGGGGCATTTAACATTGTCCCAGAAGTCTCTGAGGCTGTCTTCATTTCTCTATTTTTTTTCCTGTTCTGCTTCATTTATTTTCAATATTCTATCTTCCAGC
>NW_011410873.1:0-548 GCF_000754665.1 Bison bison bison | reverse complement strand
AAGATACTATCTTCACTATATACTAAATTTCTGTGTGTACTTGGGTCTATTTCTGGACTTGCCATTCTATTCCTTTGATCTATTTGTCCACTCAATTGCTAGTAACACAGTTTTAACTATACAGGCTTCATATTATGTTTTAGTGTCTGGTAGTGCTATAACCCCTAATATCCTTTCATTCAGTGTTTTATAGTTGAGTGTGCACATTTATTTTTCACATAAACTTCAGTATCAACTTCTTTAGCTCCCTAAAGAAATTTAATATATTTTTGTCAGGATTGTGTTATATTTATTAAGTAATTTAGATAGAACTGACATTATAAGGATATTGAGACAACCTGGTGGCTCAGGTGGTAAAGAATCTGCCTGCAGTGCGAGAGACCCAGGTTCGGTCCCTGGGTTGGGAAGAACCCCTGGAGAAGGAAACGGCTACCCACTTCAGTATTCTGACCTGGAGAATTCCATGGACTGTATAATCCATGGGGTCACAAAGAGTCAGACATGACTGAGCAACTGTCACTTCACTTCACCTCAACTAAGAATAAGTG
>NW_011410872.1:0-514 GCF_000754665.1 Bison bison bison | reverse complement strand
TTTTTGAGAATCTTGTAATGCCTGTTGAGTAAAGTTAGTCAAAGCATCCACTCGTAGCATAACATCTGTAGTTCCCAAAGAGGGAACAAAGACTTCAGCCAAATAATCATACCAGTGAAATACAGACCTTGCCCACCGAGTTTTAAGGTGGTGTAAATTAGCAGGCTTTTCTGGAAGCTCTGAAAATACAAAGCCATGAGTAAAGGCTAGACCCAGGGTGCATCTCCCTATCCGACCAAGGGGAAGCCATGCCCATAGGTAAGAGCCACATATCCATAGGTCCCTTTTGGAGCAAGCCACCTGACTGAGATATCCAGTCCCAATTAGTGCCTGGCCAGACAAAGGGAGGACCTGAATTGGGGTTGGAAAACAGGGGAATGATTATGTTGCATATTCCCTGAGGCAAAAATCCCAATTGTTTCCAATCATTGTAATTAAGTTGTTGGCTAACTTTTGGGATGGCTGTGTTTGTTCCAGCATATAGGGCAGTAGATACTTGACGTCCTTTTTCAGG
>NW_011410871.1:0-514 GCF_000754665.1 Bison bison bison | reverse complement strand
TCTTTACAGTCTTTTTTAAATGTCTGTTTTGTCTGATACACGTATAATATCCCCAGCTTCCTTTTAGTTTCCATTTGCTTGGAATCTTCTTTTCCATTCCTTCACTTTCAGTCTGTGTCCTTAAAGCTGCGATGAATCACTTGGTTGATGGCAGGTAGTTGGATCTTGCCTTTTTTTTGATTAATGGATTCATTAGCCACTATATCTTTTGATGGGAGTATGTAGTTCATTTACGTTTAATAATTGGTAGGAATGGACTTTTGCCATTAAAAATTTTTTTTTTCTGGAAATTTGTGACTTCTTTGTTCTTTCCTTCTTTATCTCTTCCTTTGTGATTTGATTGTGGCTCAGATGGTAAAGAAGCTGCCTACAATGCAGGAGACCCAGGTTCAATCCCTGGGTCAGGAACATCCCCTGGAGAAGGGAATGGAAACCCACTCCAGTATTCTTGCCTGGAGAATTCCATGGACAGAGGCGCCTGGCGGGCTACAGTCCATGGGGTCGCAAAAAGTCA
>NW_011410870.1:0-529 GCF_000754665.1 Bison bison bison | reverse complement strand
CCAGAGGCACCCTGCGGAGGGACTTCAATCACATCAATGTAGAACTCAGTCTCCTTGGAAAGAAAAAGAGGCTCCGTGTTGACAACTGGTGGGGAAACAGAAAGGAACTGGCCACTGTTCGCACAATCTGTAGTCATGTACAGAACATGATCAAGGGTGTTACACTGGGTTTCCGTTACAAGATGAGGTCGGTGTATGCCCACTTCCCCATCAACGTTGTTATTCAGGAGAATGGTTCTCTTGCAGAAATCCGAAATTTTTTGGGTGAAACATATATACGCAGGGTTCGAATGAGGCCAGGGGTTGCCTGTTCAGTATCTCAAGCCCAGAAAGATGAGTTGATTCTTGAAGGAAATGACATTGAACTTGTGTCAAATTCAGCTGCTTTGATTCAGCAAGCCACCACAGTTAAAAACAAGGATATCAGAAAATTTTTGGATGGTATCTATGTTTCTGAAAAAGGAACAGTTCAGCAGGCTGATGAATAAGATACTCAGTGATCCTGCTGCAGAAACAACAAGATAGCAGA
>NW_011410869.1:0-618 GCF_000754665.1 Bison bison bison | reverse complement strand
TGGAGCCCACTCAGAGTCACATCATCAAAACAAAAGATTCTCCTATCACCCAGGAAATTTCAAGGGATTTAGGAGCTCTGTGTCAGGAACCAGACAGTGAACCCAGGCAATGAAACAAGGATTTCCTTTCCTAGATTCAGCTACTGATTCTTCTTGGGACGACAGCCCCTGCCTTCTTCTCCCAGGGCAACATTCCTGGGATCAGCTCCCAGCATCCAACACTGCCCCCGCAACTCCCATGAATCCTTCTCCTCCCTGCTCCCTTTTCCTCTGCCTCCTCTTCAGTCTGTCTATTTTTTTTTTGTAAGTATTTATTTGGTTCCTCCAGGTCTTAGTTGCAGCATGTGGGATCTGGTTCCCTGACAAGGGATTGAACCCAGTCCCCCTGCATCGGGAGCATGGAGTCCTAGCCATGGGACACCAGGGAAGTCCCCCATCTACCCTTTCTAAGATTCTTCTTTTCTCTCCTGTCTCCTGCTCAAGTCTCATATTCCAAATCAAGTATTGCACATACTTGCAAAGCTGCTGGCAGCTTTGATGGAACTTTGTTGGCAAAGTAATGTCCCTGCTTTTCAATATGCTGTCTAGGTTGGTTGTTTTTCCAGTAGTCATGTATGG
>NW_011410868.1:0-538 GCF_000754665.1 Bison bison bison | reverse complement strand
TCACAAAGCGCCACTTGGGAACATCCATGGGGGCGGGGAGGGTGCAAAGGAGTCCAAGTGCTCTGGTTTGAGAAAAGAAGTGCTTTCGCAACAACCATTAAAGAGCCTTCCCAATTTGACTTTCCGGAAAACATTTCCTCATCTTGTCCAGTTCAGTTCTTGTGGTGTAGAAGTTAGGGAGCCAGTGTTCCTTCCAAACCATTTCTCATGGCCACCCCCATTCAGTGTTTAATTCTGTCATCTTCCGGCTCTCATTACCTAGTATTTGGTGTGGTTTTTTTTTTAAACAGTTTACTGTAGAGGTTTTAGATTTGCACGATAATTGTGAAGAGTGTTTTCATATACTCCACAACCAATTCTCTTGTTTACCATTGTACATTAGTATTGAACATTTGTTCAAATTAGTGAACCCACAGTGAAAGAGTATTATGAACTAAAGTCTGGACATTATCAGATTTCTTTCAGTACAGTTCAGTTCAGTCGCTCAGTTGTGTCCGACTCTTTGCGACCCCATGAACAGCACGCCAAGCCTCCCTGT
>NW_011410867.1:0-581 GCF_000754665.1 Bison bison bison | reverse complement strand
GGCACTGCCGGCCAGCTCACAGAACAAAGCACTGAGCCAATACCAGAGGAAAGCTAGCAGGCTGTGGACTGGTCCATCCCCCACTGGAGGTAGGGGCCAGGCAGGCGCCAGCCAGAGCCAGAAAGGGGCAATCTCGGCCCCAGAGAGGGTATCCCCTACCAAACTGCAAACAGCCTTCCAGTTTCTAACCAAAGACTTCCTGAGATTCTGGATGGTTGACATCCGCCGGGAGGGTTGCAGCCAGAGATCAGCTCCCTGGAAGAGACACACAGCGCACCAGAGATGGGCGTGCCCAGAAACCGAGCTGCTGGGACCCGGGAGGTGATAAGACGCACAGCACCTGAGGACAGTGTGCTCACCACATACCTGGTCGCCTGAACTGCTCAGACCAGAACGGCACAAAACGCAGGCCCAACCAAGTCTGAGCCTTTGGGGAGTACCTGAGAACCTGAACCTAAGCAGCTTGGACCTGGGAAGTGCACGCAACCCAGGGACTGCTCCCCACTGAGCAACCTGAAGCCTGAGCAGTGTAGACGGGGAAAGCACACACGCTGTGAGCGGGGGCAAACCCAGTGTGGCCG
>NW_011410866.1:0-595 GCF_000754665.1 Bison bison bison | reverse complement strand
AGTGTGTGTGTGTGTGTGTGTGTGTGTGTGTGTGTGTTATATTAGACTTTCGTCTGCTCAGTTGATCCTCTGAGTCATGTGTGATTATTTTGCAATACTGTGGGTTTCCCTGTCACCCATTCTGAGAACTTACTCATATTCATGCCCTTTAAATCCATGGTGCTATGTAATTATCTCATTTTCTGTTGTCTTGCTTTTTCTCTGACCGTTAGTCCTTCCTACTACCATCAGGGTTTTTTCCAGTAAGTCAGGTCTTTTCATCAAGTGTCCAAAGTATTGGAATTTTAGTGTCAGCATCAGTTCTTCCAATGAATATTCAGGACTGATTTCTTTTAGGATGGACTGGTTGGGTCTCCTTGAAGTCCAAGGGATTCTCAAGCGTTTTCTCCAAGACCACAGTCCAAGAGCCTCAGTTAGTTGGCCTTCAGCTTTCTTTACATACGTGTAACTCTCACATCCTTACATGAGTACTGGAAAAACCATAGCTTTGATTGGACGGACTATTTTCAGCCAAGTAATGTCTGTGCTTTTTAATATGCTGTTTTGTTTGGTCATAGTTTTTCTTCCAAGGAGCATGTGTCTTTTAATTTCATGG
>NW_011410865.1:0-549 GCF_000754665.1 Bison bison bison | reverse complement strand
CACCATATGACCCAGCAATCCCACTCCTAGGCATATACCCTGTGGAAACCAAATTTAAAAAAGAACACACGTACCCTCAATGTTCACTGCAGCACTATTTACAATAGCTAGAACATGGAAGCATGTTCATTGACAGATGTCCATTGACAGATGAATGGACAAAGAAGTTGTGGTACATATACAAAATGGAATATTACTCAGCCATAAAAAGGAACACATTTGAGTCAGTTTTAATGAGATGGATGAACCTAGAAACTATTTTATTGAGTGAAGAATGTCAGAAAGAGAAAGGTAAGTATCATATACTAATACATATATATGAAATCTAGAAAGATGGTACTGATTAATTTATTTACAAGGCAGCAATGGAGAAACAGACATAGAGAACAGACTTATGGACACAAGCAGAAGGGAGGAGAGGGTGAGATGTATGGAGAGAGTAACATGGAAACTTATATTACCATATGTAAAAGAGATAGCCATTGGGAATTTGCTATATGTCTCAGGGAACTCAAACAGGGTCTGTGTATCAACCTAGAGGGGTGGGCT
>NW_011410864.1:0-592 GCF_000754665.1 Bison bison bison | reverse complement strand
GGTGAACTGCAGGAGTTGGTGGTGGACAGGGAGGCCTGAAGTGCTGCAGTTCATGGGGTTGCAAAGAGTCGGACACGACTGAGAGACTGAACTGAACTGAACTGAATTATACTGGTACATAGTATTTTATCAGTGTTCTTTTCCTAGTTGCAGCAATAGTACTATGGCTATGTAAGGTGTCAACATTAAGGGATGTCAGATGGGGGAACTCTGTATATGATTTAGGAATATTTTTGTAAGTCTAAAATTATTCCAAAATAAAAAACCAAAAAAGCAACTCAGTGTGTGAAGCAGAAATTGTTCAGCACCAGGTGAAGAAACTGCCTTGCATACTGGGGCTGTGTAATATAACACAAAAGACAAAACACAAAAGCATTATATGTGCGACATGGTCCTAAGAAGGGAAACTGAGTTGGATTAAAAGGAAGATTCAGATTACCTATGTGTATATAATTGAGTCACTTTGTTGCACAGCAGAGATTGGCACCATATTGTAAATCAATTATTCTTCAACAAAAGAAATAAATAAATCAATAAAAAGAAGATTCAGGTCTCCCATTTAGGGCCTACTCCAGGGTGATGCACATTGAGT
>NW_011410863.1:0-538 GCF_000754665.1 Bison bison bison | reverse complement strand
GAAAAGAAATCCTTTAGAGGAAATGGAGTAGCCCTCAGAGTCAACAAGAGTGTCTGAAATGCAATATTTGGGTGCAATCTCAAAAACGAAGACTAATCTAGTTTTGTTCCAAGGCAAACCATTCAAGATCACAGTAAATCAAGTCTATGTATGCCCCAACCATTGATGCTGAAGAAGCTGAAGTTGACCAGTTCTATGAAGATCTACAAGATCTTCTAGAAATAAAACCAAAAAAGATGTCCTTTTCATCATAGGGGATTGGAATGCAAAAGTAGGAAGTCCAGAGATACCTGGAATAACTGGTAAGTTTGGTCTTGGAGTACAGAATGAAGCAGGGCAAAAGCTAACAGAGTTTTGTCAAGACAACAAATTTGTCAAAGCAAACACCCTTTTCCAACAACACAAGAGACAACTCTACACATGGACATCACCAGATGGTCAATATCGCAATCAGATCGATTATATCCTCTGCAGCCAAAGATGGAGAAGCTCTATAAGGTCAGCAATAACAAGACCTGGAGCTGACTGTAGCTCATAT
>NW_011410862.1:0-514 GCF_000754665.1 Bison bison bison | reverse complement strand
GGGATCATCCTGACCCAGGAATCGAACCAGGGCCTCCTGCATTGCAGGCAGATGATTTACCAACTGAGCTACGAAGGAAGCCTTCTCTTCTCTTACTAGTGGTTAGCTAATCTTGAAGGGTGCCATGTATCCCTAGTGAAGGGAGAGTTGTTAAAAAAATCAGTTCATTTTTTTTTTTTTGATGTTATATTTATTTTATAATATAAATGATATATAGTGTGTCTGCACCCCCCCACACACACATATATACACATATGGAGGGTTAATAAAACTTTTAGCCATGCAGTTATTGTCCCAGGAGGTTGTTAGGAGACTATTTCATTCATGACACAAATCTCTTCCCTAGTAACAACAGTGGTAGCGGCAGTTTAGTTACTAAGTTGTGTCCAACTTGCAATCCATAGACAGTAACCCTCCAGGCTCATCTGACCATGAGATTTTTTTTTCTAATTTTATTTTATTTTTAAACTTTACATAATTGTATTAGTTTTGACAAATATCAAAATGAATCCGC
>NW_011410861.1:0-588 GCF_000754665.1 Bison bison bison | reverse complement strand
TTTTAATTTGCTGTCTACGTTGGTCATAACTTTTCTTCCAAGGAGCAAGTGTCTTTTAATTTCATGGCTGCAGACACCGTCCACAGTGATTTTGGAGCCCCCCAAAATAAAGTATGTCACTGTTTGTACTGTTTCCCCATCTATTTCCCAAGAAGTGATGAGACCAGATGCCATGATCTTAGTTGTCTTAATGTTGAGCCTCAAGCCAACTTTTTCACTCTCCTCTTTCACTTTCTTCAAGAGGCTCTTTAGTTCTTCGCTTTCTGCCATAAGGGTGGTGTTATCTGCATATCTGAGGTGATTGATATTTCTCCCAGCAATTTTGATTCCAGCTTGTGCTTCATCCAGCCCAGTGTTTTTCATGATGTACTCTGCATACAAGTTAAATAAGCACGGTGACAATATACATACAGCCTTGACGTACTCCTTTTCCTATTTGGAACCAGTCTGTTGTTCCATGTTTAGTTATAACTGTTGCTTCCTGACCTGCATACAGATTTCTCAAGAGGCAGGTCAGATGGTCTTGTATTCCTATCTCTTTAAGAATTTTCCAGAGTTTGTTGTGGTCCACACAGTCAAAGTCTTTAG
>NW_011410860.1:0-535 GCF_000754665.1 Bison bison bison | reverse complement strand
GCCCTGGGCGGCAAGGCCTGTGGCATAAGTCCTCTTGGAGGAGGTCACCAGTAGCCCCACTGTGGAGCTGCTGAGCAGATGGCCCACAAACTAGAGAGCAACTATACCAAGGAAGTTCTCACACTGTTGCAAAAGTTCTAGGGCCCACAACAGATTTCCAAATCTGGGGATCTGGCAAAGAGACAGACTCCCCAGGGATTTTGGCTTTGAGTCCAGTGGGATTTGATTACAGAACTTCCACAGGGTTGGGGACACAGACAAAACCTTGTGTGCACCAGGACCCAGCAGAAGGAGCAGAGACCCCACAAGAGATTGAGCTAGGCTTGCCTGTGTGTCTAGGAGTCTCTGGCAGAGTGTGGGTCAACAGTGGCCTGCTGCAGGGTCAAGAGCACTGACTACAACCATCCTGGGAGCTTCAGCATGCTGGCATAAGTCCTTTTAAAGGAGATTGCCGTTATAGCCAATACCCCTACCATATTTGGCCTGAGGCCAAACTACAGGGAGAGAACACAGCCCCACCCAACAGCAGAAAATT
>NW_011410859.1:0-519 GCF_000754665.1 Bison bison bison | reverse complement strand
TGAAGCGACTTAGCATAGTATTAATTACATTTAATTGAATAAATACAATTACTTCTACAGTTAGAAACTGGAAGACATGAGGGGAAACATTTGGGTTATACCAAGAATGATAGCTAATTCTTAATTCACTTCTAGTATAGTCTTTGAATGTTACTGGGGTGTCTCCCGCTCTTGCTTTTAGACAGTCATCCATCAGCATAGTTAAGTCAATATGACCATGTTTACTTTTATAGATCTAGTGTGCAGGTGAAATCAGTACAAAGGAGCTATCAGTTCCTGTTTTAAATAGGAGCATACTTCAAAAATGTGTCACAGAATTTCTTACCTCCCCAGGGATCCGAATGCCCTTTACAAGTGACCGTGTACTTTCAAAGAATCATTAATGTGCCACTGGCTTTCTGTGAATGGAATGTGTAGGGCTAAGCAGAAAATGAAAAAGCCCTGTTTCCAAAGGTAGTTGGGAATGGAGAGGGAATATAAGTGCAATCCCCTTGAGTTAGAGTCAGCACAAGCTATTTA
>NW_011410858.1:0-500 GCF_000754665.1 Bison bison bison | reverse complement strand
AGTTCAGTCAGTTCAGTTCAGTCACTCAGTCGTGACCGACTCTTTGCGATCCCATGAATCGCAGCATGCCAGGCCTCCCTGTCCATCACCAACTCCCGAAGTTCACTCAGACTCACGTCCATCGAGTCAGTGATGCCATCCAGCCATCTCATCCTCTGTCGGTCCCCTTCTCCAATAAATGAGGTACATTCATAGAAAAACATGTTATTCCATAACATTCAGCCACAGGGCATCAGATATATTTCCTCTAATTCTAAAAGCAGATGGATATTGATATTCTCAATATTAATGCCAATATCAAATGTCACTCAAACTATTTCATAGCTAAGGCAGAAATCAGAGTTTTGGAAATGACTGAAAATGAAGAGTCTGAGCTAGGACACGAGTCACTGAGAATCAGGTTCCTTCTTACTTCCTGAGTTTTCTTAGGAACCAGTTAACACAGAAAGCGCCTCGTGATTTCCACTCTGACAGTTTCCCAGCCCCAGTCACTGTGTTCG
>NW_011410857.1:0-532 GCF_000754665.1 Bison bison bison | reverse complement strand
GACAACTCAGAGATCATGGGGATATGGCTGGTCCTGAGTCAGTAAGAAACCACAATACAGTTTAAGATAAAACAAAGAAACATTTTTATGTATCACCTATAGGAGTACAGATCGTTTATCTGAAAATCATCCAAAACCCTCTTAACTAGTGATACAGCTGCTTAAGAATGTTAAATACAAATACAAAACAGCGATGATAAAACCGCCAAACCTTTTACAAGATATCCTTCTAGAAGCAATGCACTGGTAACTATCCAAGGTACTGTTGTTTGCAGATGAGATTTCGTATCACCCTCTGCAAGGGAATCATGGTGCATTTTTGTATACTATTACTATCACTTAGGGAAACTGTGATTTTTAAGTACCATCACCATTCCATTGACTTCTGAAATTCAGTTCATGTTATTTCATCATTTCTTTTTTGAATTGTGTACGGGGAATTCACCATATGTTTTAAGAACTTCAGTAGATATGTGTTTTGCATATGAGATTATTGGGGAAATATACAAGCTGCTTATTGTTTGGAAGAAAA
>NW_011410856.1:0-577 GCF_000754665.1 Bison bison bison | reverse complement strand
TTTTTTTTTTTTTTTTTTTTTTGGCCTCACAGCATGCAAGATCTTAGTTCCCCGGCCAGGGGTCACACCAGCACCCACGTAGTGGAAACACAGAGTCTTAACCACCGGACTGTTGGGGAAGCCCGAGATGGTTAATTCTTATTTTTCTTATTTAGCAAAACACTCTTCAGTCTAATTTCTAAAACAAGGACACTAGTGAGGTCAAATACTTGTGTTTTTAAGAAAAAAAAATCACTATTATTTTCATAAGGGAGAATACACTATGTCAAAAACGCATATTTCTTTAAAAGGATGTATTTAAATAACCAGTTTATGTTTTGCATTAGTTATAGCTTAGTCTCTTGAAAAAATTACAAAGCTGATTTTTCAGGAGTATTATCTGTTGTGTGGAACGAGGCCCACATGTTGTCATGGTATGTTTTTGAAGACATTTCAAGAATGAAGGCAACGTCCCACATGCTGTTGCTCTGAGATGAGGTGATGGATACACTGTCCAGCCTTTCCTCAACATCTCTTAAGTTCCTCCCTCAACACTGAACTCAGAGGGAAATGAGTTAGAAACACAGTGTTCAGTAAC
>NW_011410855.1:0-673 GCF_000754665.1 Bison bison bison | reverse complement strand
CTGCAGCTTGTGGGATCTTAGATCCTCAATCAGGGATTCAACCCAGAATACTGCTGAGGAAGCCCTGAGTCCTTGTCATTGAACCACGAGAGGTCTCTGCCCATTTTGCTTGTTAAATCTTTTTGTAAAATGACCTTTGCTGAAATAAGAACAGTAGCATAATGACAGTGATTTTCATTAGTATTCTCACTCATTAAAAGAAAAATTAGTAATTTTACATTTTAACCTCTCAGTTATGAGGTTTAAATTTAAAGGTCTCAAATCCAAGTTTGAGAAATCACTGCTGTAGATGATGCAGTTAAATCAGGCAAAACCTCTATCTACCAAAAAAGGATTTTTTTGGCTTATAAGAGAAAGGTAAGACATAGACTAGGTCTTTCAAGGTGTAAGTTATAAATCTGAGATGAATACTCAGAGAAGTACTTGGTAGTTGCCCACTATGATCTCAGTGTTTGGAATGTGACTTGTGAGACAGAAATCCTTTTGATTTCTGGGTCAAACCCATCACTTGTGCTTCATTAAATTTTGAGTGAAATAATTGCTGTCTCTCTCTATTCTATTATCAGGTCATGTTTTCTGTAAATACCTAAGACTTTTTGATTTGTAAAGTTTCACTCTTCTGGTTCCTTGTTGATTTTCTGCTGTGATTGTTCTATTAGTAAAGAGCCATTTT
>NW_011410854.1:0-584 GCF_000754665.1 Bison bison bison | reverse complement strand
TTTTATTGGTCGATGGGGTCACGAGTAGTACCTGCAGCTCTTGAGTGGAGTACTGTTTCACCTACCCCTTTAGTTCTCTGAACATATGCACGGTAAACACCCGTGAAATTACCCTACCAAACTGTTTTTATGAGGAAGGGGAGAGAACAAAGGACTGGCAACAAGCTGCCATTTTTAGAAACCTTATTCACAAGCTGGGTGTATATGTATATATATATCTAAATAATGTGTGCTTAAAATGAATATGGATCATTTCTCTATTTCTCATATCTTCCATTTTGGTAGAAAAGACTGTATTTTCCTACAGTCCACAGTGAGAAGAGTGCAATCTAAGTCATATTCCATGACTTCTGTACCTTCATGATACTGGGTGTCTTGGTAGAGGGCCTCAGTCTGGATTATGGGGCAGTCAGCATCATTCAAATGTATTAAAGCTTGAGATAGTACTTTAGTCTACCTGGCTAAAGTGGTTTTACCTGTTAGTAATTTAATCTGCTGCTTCAATATTCTCCTTTTCTTTTCCATCACCCATGCTCCTTAGGGGAGACAGAACCTCCATTTACTATCATGTTCTTTTGTGCAAG
>NW_011410853.1:0-509 GCF_000754665.1 Bison bison bison | reverse complement strand
GCCTTGACTGTGCACTGTGGACTAGCTCTGCAGGTTCCTTGATGGCATCCCCAAATTCAGCAATTCAGGCACTGAATCCTGTCTCAAGATGCAGGTGGAAAGAGGGGAAGCCCGCAGCCGGTGTGGGCAACCTACATCCGAGACCTCTGGCACAGAATGAGCCTCTGCAAAGGAGACCACTGACACAGATTCCCTTTCCCACCAAGGTGCCGAGTTCTACCATTCACCCCTACGTGGGAACCCACTCCATCAGCCCAAGGTTATTCTGAAGACTTTTCTACTCAGTACGCATTCAGGTACTTTCACACACAAAGTGTAGCTTGAAGCCTTTTTTTTTTTTTTTTTTGCTTGAATCCTGAAATAACCTTGGAATTGTTGCATATCATTGGAGGACTTGGAGATGACTGGGGAGAAGGCACCTATTACCAGCAGGCTGTTCACAATCCCTCCAGGACTTGTCAGCTCAACATCAAGAACAAAAAGACTCTTTCCTCCTGTGGCAGGAGACT
>NW_011410852.1:0-631 GCF_000754665.1 Bison bison bison | reverse complement strand
TGGAACTCTCAGAGTAGGAATGTTGCCAGGGGAGAACTGTATGAAGTCCTTCAATATGGAAAATCTGGCTTCTAGCAGCATGAATACTTACATGAACTAATTCAAGACTAGCCAATTAGCTTCTAAGTTTTCAGTTCCCCTAAACCCTTTCATTTTACCCCAATTTCTGGGTTGAGGAGACAGATTTGAGAGCCCCACTTCCTGTCTTCTTGCTACTCCACCTTGGATTAAAGTTTGTCTCTCAAAAGCCTGTTCCATAGTATTGGGTTCTAGGTACATCAGGCAGTGAGCCCTTCCTAGGGAAAACCAGTGACTGATAGGCCTGGAATTAGATTCCTCTCTGAATTCCTCTAGATCCGATGCTGTTATACTCCTCTTGGCCTAAAGCAGAGCTTGTGTTCCTTAACACTCAAATGTATCCTGGGATAAAAGTAAGGACTCTGGATATATTCCAATACACTTCTTTAGGCACAAAGCCTTGAAGGCTACATCAATAAATGACAGGAATAAAGAAGAGAAAGAGATGATAGGGACAGTAAGATCGTCTCTCTGTGCAGTGTCTGATAACCTCAATCAGAATAGCACAAAACCATCTTGGATGGCTTTTTTCCTTTAGAATTGTACTCATATC
>NW_011410851.1:0-519 GCF_000754665.1 Bison bison bison | reverse complement strand
TCCTGTGCGACCCCACTAGACGGCAGCCCACCAGGCTCCCCCGTCCCTGGGATTCTCCAGGCAAGAACACTGGAGTGGGTTGCCATTTCCTTCTCCAATGCATGAAAGTGAAAAGTGGAAGTGAAGTCGCTCAGTCCTGTCTTACCCTCAGCGACTCCATGGACTGCAGCCTTCCAGGCTCCTCCATCCATGGGATTTTCCAGGCAAGAGTACTGGAGTGGGGTGCCATTGCCTTCTCAGGTTTACTTTGCTAAACCTCTCTAAACCTCATCTGTAAATTGAAAACAGTAAGACCTACCCCACTGAGTTGGGATGATTGATTTAAGCACAGGAGAAACTGTCTTAGCATCTCACACATGTGAGTACCAGATGTCCTCTCAGGAAGTGATTAATGTTATCTCCCCACCACTCCCATCCCCCCACACCCAACCCCACAGGGCAGTAAAAATACAGAGTCCAAACCACTGGACTGCCAGGAATTTCCCAGCTTAGTTTATCTTTATTTATGATAACATAGGT
>NW_011410850.1:10687-11662 GCF_000754665.1 Bison bison bison | reverse complement strand
GCACACACACAAACCGGTTTCACAGTCTCCAGGGCACAGGGCTGAGAACAGCACATACCCAAACACAAACATACACACACACACGTTGCACAGTTGCCAGGGCACAGGCCTGAGGACGGCACCCACTCACATACACAGACAAACCGCTTGCATAGTCAACAGGGCACAGGGGCTGAGAAGAGCACACACACACACACATACACACACACACACCAGTTACACTGTCACTAAGGCACAGGCCTGAAAACAGGACAAACCACACACACACATATACACTCACACACATACACACACAAACCACTTGCACAGTCACCAAGGCACAGGGCTGAGACGGCACACACACACACACATACACACACAAAATGGTTTCACAGTCACCAGAGCACAGTGTTGAGAACAGCACACAGACACACACACACACACACACAAACAAACCGGTGCACAGTGGCCAGGGCACAGGGCTTAAAACAGCACATGCACACACACACACACACTCACATACACACCAACCAGTTGCAGAGTCGCCAAGGGACAAGGCTGAGAACCACAGACACACACACATACACACACACATAAACACAAACCGGTTTCACAGTCGACAGGAAACAGGACTCAGTCAGCACACACATACACACACACACAAAACTGTTGCACTGTTCCAGGGCACAGGATTGAGAACAGCACACACACAGATTCACACACACACATACACAAATACATAAACTGGTTGTACACTCTCCAATTCACAGGGCTCAGATCAGCTCTTACACACACACAAACCGATTGCACGGTCACCAGGGTTCATGGCTGAGAACAGAACACATAAACACACAGAGACATAAACCGGTTTCACAGTCGCCAGAGGACAAGCCTTAGAACAACACAGAAACACACACACACATCAAATTAGTTGCACAGCCGCCAGGGCACAAGAAGGAGAAAAGCACCCAAACACACACAGGGACACACAAACGG
>NW_011410850.1:9973-10587 GCF_000754665.1 Bison bison bison | reverse complement strand
GCTCAGGATGGCATACACACCTACACACACATATACACAAACTGGTTGAACAATCGCCAGGGCAAAGGGTTGAGAACAGCACACACACACAATCACACACACACACAGGCATACAGATACTTGTTGTACAATCGCCAAGGCACAGGGCTGAGAACAGCAACACACACACACACACACATGAACACAAACTAGTATCAGAGTCGCCAGGGCACAGGGCTGATAACAGGAAACACACACACCCACACACACTCAAGCCGGTTTCACAGTTGCCAGACCACAGGGCTGAGATCAGCACCCCCACACACACACACAAACCTGTTCACATTCGCCAGCGTACAGGGCGTAGAAAAGCACACACACACACACACACACACACACACAAACCGGTTGCACAGTCGCCAGGGTGCAGGGCTTAGAACAGCACGTACACACACACGCACATACTCACACAAACCGCTTACACAGTCACCAGGGAAAAGTCTGAGAATGGCACAAACACACACACGAACACCCGGTTTCACAGTTGCTAGCACAGGGCTGAGAATGGCACACATACACACTCACACACACACATACACAAACACATAAACCGGTTGCGCACTCACCAAGGCACA
>NW_011410850.1:4676-6825 GCF_000754665.1 Bison bison bison | reverse complement strand
AAATCACAGACACACACAAACCTTTGCACAGTCGCCAGGCATAGGACTGAGAACAGCACACACACACACACAAACCTGTTGAACAGTCGCCTGGGCACAGGGCAGTGAACAGCACAGTCGCCAGGGCACAGGGCTGAGATAGGCACACACACACACAAACACACACACACATACACATAAACCTGTTGCACAGTAGCCAAGGCACAGGTCTCAGAACATCTCAAACACACACACACACACACCACAAACCAGATTCTTTGGAGCCAGGGCACAGGACTGAGAACAGCACACACAACACACACACACACACACACACACACACACACACACAAAGAAACCGCTTGCATAGTCTCCAGGGCACAGGGATGAGAATGGCGCACACACACACACACACATACACACACACACACGAACAAACCATTGCACAGTCACCAGGGCACAGGGCTGAGATAGGCACACACACCCACAAACACACACACACATACAGATAAACCTGTTGCACAGTAGCCAAGGCACAGGTCTCAGAACATCTCAAACACACACACACACACACACACCAACCTGTTGCATAGTCTCTGGGAAATAGGGCTGAAAAGAGCACACACTTACACACACTCACACACACAAACGGTTACACAGTCACCAGGACACAGAGATGAGAATCGTGTGCACAAACACACACACCCAAACCAGTTGCACAGTCGGAAGGGCACATGGCTGAAATCAGCACACACACAGACACACACACCCACCGGTTCCCCAGTTGCCAGGGCACAAGGCTCAGGATGGCACACACACCTACACACACACATATACAAACTGGTTGAACAATCGCCAGGGCACAGGGCTGAGAACAGCAACACACACACACACACACATACATGAACACAAACCAGTATCAGAGTCACCAGGGCACAGGGCTGATAACAGCACACACACACACCCACACACACTCAAGCCGGTTTCACAGTTGCCAGACCACAGGGCTGAGATCAGCACTCCCCCCCCCACACACACACACAAACCTGTACACATTCGCCAGCGTACACGGCTTAGAACAGCACACACACACACACACACACACAAACCTGTTGAACAGTCGCCAGTGTGCATGGCTTGGATGAGCACGTACACACACGCACATACACACAAAAACCGCTTACACAGTTACCAGGCATAAGTCTGAGAATGGCACACACACACACACGAACACCCGGTTTCACAGTCGCTAGCACAGGGCTGAGAATGGCACACATACACACTTACACACACACATACACAAACACATAAACTGGTTGCGCACTCACTAAGGCACAGGGCTCAGAAGAGCTCGAACACACACACACAGACACACACAAACCTTTGCACAGTCGCCAGGCATAGGACTGAGAACAGCACACACACACACACAAACACACACACACACACTCAAGCCGGTTTCACAGTTGCCAGACCACAGGGCTGAGATCAACACTCCCCCCCGCCACACACACACAAACCTGTACACATTGCCAGCGTACAGGGCTTAGAACAGCACACACATACACACACACACACACACAAACCGGTTGCACAGTCTCCAGGGTGCAGGGCTTAGAACAGCACGTACACACACACGCACATACACACACAAACCCCTTACACAGTCACCAGGGATAAGTCTGAGAATGGCACACACACACACACACACACACACACACAGGCAGACACACATACAGGTTGCACAGACTCCAGACACAGGGCTGATAATTCACACACACGCACACACACAAACCAGTTGCACAGTCGGAAGGGCACATGGCTGAAATCACCATACACACAGACACACACACACCAGTTCCCCAGTTGCCAGGGCACAAGGCTCAAGAAGGCACACACACCTACACAAACATATACACAAACTGGTTGAACAATCGCCAGGGCAAAGGGTTGAGAACAGCACACACACACACACACACACAGGCATACAGATACTTGTTGCACAATCGCCAGGGCACAGGACTGAGAACAGCACACACACACACACACACACACACACACATAGGGTTGTATAGTTGTCAGCACACAGGTCTGAGAATGTCACACCAGACATATGCACACACATACAAACCGGTTGCACAGTCGCCAGGGCACATGACTGAGAATGGCA
>NW_011410850.1:0-375 GCF_000754665.1 Bison bison bison | reverse complement strand
ATGAACACAAACCAGTATCAGAGTCGCCAGGGCACAGGGCTGATAACAGCACACACACACACCCACACACACTCAAGCCGGTTTCACAGTTGCCCGACAACAGGGCTGAGATCAGCACTCCCCCACCCCACATACACACACAAACCTGTACACATTCGCCAGCGTACAGGGCTGAGAACAGCATATACACACACATACACACACACAAACAAAAACCAGTTGTACAGTCTCCAGGGCACAGGGCTGAGTATGGCACACACACCGACCGACACACACACAAATAATCCAGTTTCAGAGTTGCCAGGGCAGAGGGCAGGTAACAGCATACACAAACACATATACACACACACATACCGGTTGCACAGTCTCCTGGGC
>NW_011410849.1:0-573 GCF_000754665.1 Bison bison bison | reverse complement strand
ATATATGGCTGTGGTTTTAGGTCTCACAGTCTTGTGAGAAGACCCTGGCTTTCGGCTTCTGCTTTCTTACCTGATCAAAATTGTAGAGAGCAGCATGCAGATTGGCCAGCATCCCTGTGGGGGGCTCGTTAGTGATCTTGATGGAATTCTCCAGGAGCCCCTGAGGGATGACATGCTCGCTGGGTGTAGATGCAGACTCAGCACTCATGAAAACCCTGTAATCTCGGTGGCTTCCCTGGCTGAATCTTTCAAGCAGTTTCTCCAAGGTTCTCAGCCACTTGGCTACCAAATGGACATTCTGAAAAAAAGCATGGTTTATGACTGCTGTTACTTAAATTACAAGATTACAACATTTTCCCTTACAGAAATGTCTTGAAAACCAGAGAACCATGATTTAAAGTTCCTTATTAACACGTTAGGGGAAAAAAACCCGACAGAATTGAGCACTGAACACATTAAGTGCTCCAAATCACTACAGGTTGTCTTTGTAAACCAAAATCTACCTTCCAACACGCACCTACTTCCAACATCCACCAATCACTTCTGAGATGGAGTCTTGATACTTTGCTTTGT
>NW_011410848.1:0-622 GCF_000754665.1 Bison bison bison | reverse complement strand
CAACAATCACTCATTATCAGAGAAAATAGCAAATCAAAACCACTATAGGTACCATTTCATGCCAGTCAGAATGGCTGCAATCCAAAAAGTCTACAAGCAATAAATAGCTGGAGAGGGTGTGGAGAAAAGAGAACCCTCTTACACTGTTGGTGGGAATGCAAACTAGTACAGCCACTATGGAGAACAGTGTGGAGATTCCTTAAAAAACTGGAAATAGAACTTCCTTATGACCCAGCAATCCCACTGCTGGGCATACTCACTGAGGAAACCAGAATTGAAAGACACACATGTACCCCAATGTTCATTGCAGCACTGTTTATAATAGCCAGGACATGGAAGCAACCTGAGTAATTTTTAAAAGTGTTAGTTATTTAAAAATGCAAGGTTTATAGGCAGGAAGAATTAGCATCATCACCAGGAAGTCCTTCTGAGAACAGTCCAGAGGAGTGTGGGTAGCTTTGCCTTTCAGCATTCTGGTGCCAATTTGTACTACAGTGAAAGGAGATTTTTGCTCCAGTGTTCAGGTCATATACATGAGAACTTTGTCTCAGCAGTGATAAGTTGTTGTTAACTTTTTGATGATTCATTTACATATAAACTTTGAATCTTGCTAATAGTAAGT
>NW_011410847.1:0-607 GCF_000754665.1 Bison bison bison | reverse complement strand
CCTTTCGCCTGGACCCTGAAAACCAGCAGGCCCCGAAC
Source organism: Bison bison bison (assembly GCF_000754665.1). Lineage (NCBI taxonomy): Eukaryota > Metazoa > Chordata > Mammalia > Artiodactyla > Bovidae > Bison > Bison bison. The sequence goes on along the minus strand of NW_011410847.1, from coordinate 569 downwards.
TGCCCCCAGGGGCTTCCCTGTCTCCCACTCTTTGGAGTTCCCATGGGACATGCAGTAAGCCCACCATCCTTGCTTCCTCCCTGTTCTCTCCCTCATAGGCACACCCCAGCAGAGGAGCACACACGTACACCAACACCTGCACTTTCTTCGCCTTTTTGCACTGCCAGGGAGGCTGGAAGTGCCCGGAGGCATGCCACGCTCACACCTTGTCTCTCCTAGGATGCCTGTGGTTTTGCATGGACAGCCTACCTTAGCATGTTTGTGTCACATCGTGCCAGTGTTTGCCACCTTCATGGAGTGGGTGCCGGCTGATGGACTGATCTTAGCAAGCACTGGCCCAGGACCTTCCCGGGTCTCCTTCTCACGTGTGTAGGACAAGTCTCCAGGACAGCAGTCAATCTGTGCCTCTTTCTCCTTTGAGTCTCTGTCCTTCTCAGCAAGACCATAGCCTCCTCAACCATCCCAGGCCCTCGGTATCCACATCCACCACTTCCACAGGCCAGCCCATATCCACACAGACTGTGGGCTCCACAGGTGGGGGTTTTAAAGCCCCACCCCACCTGATTTGC
>NW_011410846.1:4253-4848 GCF_000754665.1 Bison bison bison | reverse complement strand
TGCAGTACCCTGTACAGGATGGGAACGAGGAAAGGATGGCCAGTGATAACTCCAGACCGTGGCTCCAGAAATCTGCAATTAGACCAAATACAAAAACAACTCATCATTTCTACCATGTTGCTGTGTGTGTTTGGACCGGGAAGAGGGGGTGCATGGTCTGAGGATTCACCCAGGATAAGTCAGGTGGGGTAGGGCTTTGAAACCACTGGCTATAGAGCCCTCAGTCCGCGGTCACATGGGCAGGCCTTTGGAAATGGTGGATGTGGCTATGGCAGGACTGGGATGGTGAGGAGGCTAAGGTCCTGCAGAAAAGGGCAGAGACCTGAAGGAGAAAGAGCCAAAGATTGTCTGCTGCACTGGAGACATGTTCCACACACGTAAGTAGAACCGAAAAGGTCCTGGGCCTGTGCTGCCCAGGCCCAAAAGCCAGCACGTTGTCTCCATCAGGGTGGCACACACTGACACGATGTGATACAAAACGCAAGATACGCTAAGCTAGGCTATCCGTGCAAAACGACAGGCATCCTAGGAGAGACAGGGTGTGAGTGTGGCATGCCTCCAGACACTTCCAGCCTCCCTGGCAGTGCAGGTAGGC
>NW_011410846.1:0-413 GCF_000754665.1 Bison bison bison | reverse complement strand
GAAGCTACAGTTCCAATACTTCGGCTACCTGATGCGAAGAACTGACCCATTGGAAAAGACCCTAATGGGGGAAATATTGAAGGCAGGAGAAGGGGACAGCGGAGGATGAAATGGTTGGTTGGCATCACCTACTCAATGGACTTGAGTTTGAGCAAGCTCCTGGAGTTGATGGTGGACAAAGAAGCCTGGCGTGCTGCAGTCTATCGGGTCACAAAGAGTAGAACACAACTGAGGGACTGAACACTTGAGATATTACACAAGTAGACCCTGATCCATGTCTGAAACTGACTTAGATGACAAGGTCCTGAACTACAAGTTAATGTTATAATGCATAAATTATTTGAAAGCATTGGCAGGAAAAAGCATTTTGGACATACAAGTATGTAAACAATTTTGTGGCCATGTGTGTACCA
>NW_011410845.1:0-653 GCF_000754665.1 Bison bison bison | reverse complement strand
TTTTTTTTTGTCTTCAGTGATATTCAGTGTTTTGAGTGTGAGCATAAAATATTTAATGCTTCAGGAGATCACTCTAATTAGTGTAGTGTATCATGTAGAACCTCCTATAGACCACGCTCAACTTTTTCCTTCTTGAGTCAGCCGACCCTGGAGAAATCCCTAGGAGTCTGTACGTGGTATCACTGAAAGGAGAAGTAACAGTCCAGCAGGAACAGGCAGGGCCCATATGTCCCTACAGTTTACTGGTGCCTTTAGTTTCTTGCTAGTCCAATCTTGTACGTGTCATTTTCACATGCCAGCTTTATGACTTCTGGATTAGATAACAGCCAGTTCTTGATGAACAGTCACATCTCTTGTTACTTGGTATCCCAGAGTTAAGTCTCAGTCTCTGCCAAGGAGCCAAGTAGCAAGAGAACATCGGTTTTGTAAAAGGAGAGTATCTGTCCTCTTAAAGTGCGCTGGCATGTCTCCTAAATCCTAGAGGTCTGTCTGTAAATCTTCAATCAGGGCTTGCTGTTGGGTCCTTGCAACAGTTTTTTTGCTACATATGTTTTGATCAACAGTCATTCTTCCAGATTCCCACCTCAGTTGGTAGATTGTGAAATTGCTCATGCTGCAGACTGGGTTAGCTGCAATATCTTATTGTGTTCTGG
>NW_011410844.1:0-570 GCF_000754665.1 Bison bison bison | reverse complement strand
AGGCAAGAGGACTGGAGTGGGGTGCCATTGCCTTCTCCAATTTAAACCTGTTAAGGTCCTCCTATTATCTTGTGGATAAATTGCAAACTCTAAATCATGATATCCAAGCCTATTAATGGTTTATCTCATTTTTTTTCTCCCCCTAGCCTTACCCCTCAATATTCTCCTAAACTTGCCCCATCCTCAGTCACCTTTACTCTACATTAGAGACATATGGAACTGCTTGCTGGTCACTAAACCAGCAGCACTATTTCTTGATTCTGTAATAATGTAATAATACATACATTATTGTACCCTATTGACTCTGCATTAAGATCAGCATATGCCTTATTCATCTTTGTATTCATAGCATCTTACATAAGTCTGGCATGGTTCCAATGAGCACCCAATACAGGTGTTAACTTCCAAAATAAGATGTGCATCGCAAATGGCAAGAAGAAACGATTGGAAAAGTCATGTTCCCAGACACTAACAGTAGCCACCTCATAGTATCAGTTAAGAAAGTGGTATGGGGAGGGTGGGATTGAATATAAAAGTCTATGCATTCAATGCTGTGAAGGAACTGAAGAC
>NW_011410843.1:0-539 GCF_000754665.1 Bison bison bison | reverse complement strand
TGTCCTGGCTATTATAAACAGTGCTGCGATGAACATTAGGGTACACGTGTCTCTTTCCCTTCTGGTTTCTTCAGTGTGTATGCCCAGCAGTGAAATTGCTGGATAAAGACTATAAATTCTTCTAAATTAGTGCATAGGAGTAAGAGGATGTCAATCAGAATTCCAATGGAGTTTTCTTTTGGAACTTGATGAAATCATTCAAAAATTTATTTTGAAGAATATATGTGTGAACACAGCAAAGAAACCATTAGTTAACTGAAAAGACAACCTAATGAATAGAAAAAAAAATTTCTAATGACATGACTGATAAGGGGTTAATATCCAAAACATATAAACAGTTCATGCAGTTCAACATCAAAAACAACTTGATTTTAAAAAAACAGACAGAAGACCGTTTCCAAAGAGGACACTCACAGGCAGATGAAAAGATGCTCAACGTCACTAAGCATGAGGGAAATGCAAATCAAAAACTACAATGAGGTTATTACCTCACACCTGTCAGAATGGCTATCATACAAAAAGAACAAAATAACCCATGT
>NW_011410842.1:0-599 GCF_000754665.1 Bison bison bison | reverse complement strand
AAGCAAGTTTAGGCCTAGAAGTGACAATACTTATATAATTAAAAAAAAAAACAAAAACTATTCTCTTTGATGTACCCTCAGTTAGTGCTCCTACTAATGTGTGTTGCCAGGGACAAAGAGACAAAGAGACAGAAGATATGAAAGTTTAAGAGACTTACAGGAGAAAGAGATACTATTTTAGAGGGAGACTAAAGAAAAAAAGTGAATATTGACATAATTAATAACTCAGAATTTCCAGAATTAATGAATAATGATATTTTGCCTTTATAAGAAGCCCAGTGGATCCCAAGGAGAATATATTTTTTTTAAAGTCTACGATAAAATAAATGGCAGTGAGACTGTAGAACTTATAAAGGAGTCAGAGGTAAAAGATGTCTCATACAAAGGATTGACAATTAAAATGACTTTCCAACTAAAATAATAGGCAGAAGACAATTGAATGAGAAAGATTTGCTATTAAGCTACAGATATACTCCTAACAAAGCAAGTTTTTTCATCAATGAAAGTGATATTAAGATCTTTGTATAGACACAATCTGCTTACGAATACATCTTAAAAGCTATCACTTCCTAAAGTAGCACATAATGTCTATACTTTAG
>NW_011410841.1:0-547 GCF_000754665.1 Bison bison bison | reverse complement strand
TGAGTGCAGCCTGCCTTTGAGCCCGATGCCCCCAAAGGGTCCGCAAAGGCCTGAGGGCCTGGCCGCCACTTGCCTACCTCGGCCCTGCCAGGACCACAGGTCCCAGCCACCCAGGACTCAGAGGCAACAGCCAGGGCGCCACCCTCCCAGAGCTCAGCCTCCACTGTAGATTCCTCTGACTTCTGGGATGCAGACCCCTGGACCCTGGGTCCCTGAGGCTTCCAGGGTGGGGCGCCCTCTGCTTGGTACTCACCCTGCGAGGCCTCGCCTCCCTCTGCCAGGTCTTCCTGCTCCTGCCGAGGCACGGGACCCTCTCCAGGGCCGGAGGGAGGCTGGGAGCTGTGCGTGACCATCGGGCAGGGGCCAGGGGGCCAGACCAGGACATGGTCATCGTAGGAGAAACTGTGTAGCAGTGAGTGGACCAGACCCCAGAACACAGGCCCAAACTGCTCCAAGGGGTCCCCATGGCCTGCAACCACTGCTGCGCCTTCCTGCTCACTCTCATCATTCTCTACTGTCTCCTCCTCCTCGACCTCTTCCAATAGGT
>NW_011410840.1:4695-5978 GCF_000754665.1 Bison bison bison | reverse complement strand
AACAATAAATAAGGCATGTGTAACTAAAGCTACCAGAATTCATCTTATATAGCAAGGAAATCCAAATTACAGTCCACAGGGACACAACTGGCACTCTCCTTGGTTTGGTGTGACCTATAAGCTTAGAATGTTTTTCCACATTTTTGTAAAATTATAGTAAGAACTGAGAAGGGGCCTTAAATTGTTCTATAGGAAGGTGATTGTGCTCATTCATTTAAACAGTGTCTATGGGGCTTCCCTCAGTCTTCACTGATGGCTAAGCTGGTAAGAATCCGCCTATCAATGGAGGAGACAAGGAGATGCAAGTTTGATCCCTGAGTCAGAAAGATCCCCTGGAGAAGGGAATGGCAACCCACTCTGGTATGCATGCCTGGAGAATCCCATGGACAGAGGAGCCTGGTGGGCGTCAGTCCACGGGGTCGCAAAGAATGGACCACAACCGAGTGACTAAACAACTAGATCTGTTTGATTAATGAATTATGAGCGGAACTGACATTTCCCTTCAGGGTTGGGGCCCTTAATCGCCAGCACAAGGGTCCTGAGAGTGCTTTGCTTGGACACAGGACCAGCAGCACCCACATTGGTGGCTGCTCCTTGGGGGTGGGGGTCGGATCAGAGCACCCGGGCCCTCCTGGGTTGGCCTCATTTGAACAAGAATTAACTTTGGCTCTTTGAAGAAGCTAAGACCTGGAGGCACTGTCACCACAGCACAGCCTGCAGCATGCTATAACCTGAGGAGGGCTGCAGGGAAAATTCAGGACACCCAGTTTAGATTGGATTGCAGGTGAGCAACACATAACCTTGTAAGATAAGTATGTCCGGAGTGATACACAGATCACACTTGAGCTAAAGTATTTGTTGATTTCATGTAATTCAGTAAGTACATTAGTTTTCTGGGATTATTGAATATTTAATAAAACAAGGTCTTTGGAGTCAAACCCACTTGGACTTGAGTTAAAGTGCTCCTTACATTCAATCTGCACTTCTTTGAACAAATTACTTCATTTTTTAATCCAATCTTGTAAAATGGCCTACCTCATAAATATTGCTAAGGAGGAATATATTTGGGATAAGACATGAAAAGTTTCATTGTTTTAGTTAAAGAGGAACTTCAGTTCAGGCGCTCAGTTGTGTCTGATTCTTTGTGACTCCAAGAATAGCAACACACCAGCCCTCCTTGTCCATCACCAACTCCCAGAATTCACTCAAACTCATGTCCATCAAGTTGTGATGCCATCCAGCCATCTCATCCTCTCTCGTCCTCTTCTCCTCCTGCCCCCAAT
>NW_011410840.1:0-352 GCF_000754665.1 Bison bison bison | reverse complement strand
CTCTCCTTTTTCTAAAACCAGCTTGAACGTCTGGAAGTTCACTGTTCATGTACTGCTGAAGCCTGGCTTGGAGAATTTTGGCCATTACTTTACTGGCGTGACAGTAAATTGTGTGTTCTTTTGAGCATTCTTAGGCATTATCTTTTTTTGGGATTGGAAGTGGTCAACAAGATTTAGTATTATTATTAATGATACTGTTAGTCACATGGAAATGATTTGTAAGCTGTAAATTCCCCTGTAAATCTTTCCATCACCATTACAATTTATGGGTTTACCACCAACTAGTTAGGGGCAATCATGAGAGGCTATTTTTCACTTCTTTAAGCTTCTCTTTCGTTATTTGTAAAATGGA
>NW_011410839.1:0-548 GCF_000754665.1 Bison bison bison | reverse complement strand
TGGACGCGACCCTTACTCTCAACAAGCAGCCGACTCTTCACATGTTTACTCAAGGAGTGGAGGTCTCTTGGTCAGAGCCGACTCACCAGCTCAGATCATTTCTGATGGAGATGTTTCTGGGTCTGTTTTCCTGATCACAGAGTAGCGTCGATCTCTGCAGTTGCCTTTTTCCCTCTAAGTAGGGTCAATACGCTCTTCCAGACGGGAGCCTCGTGTTTGGCACTGTTTCTGCATTAATGTATTGTCTCACCGTGAGAGACATGAGGATGTCTCTCACTCCATCCTCATGACAAGAGCTACTTGTGTATTTTTAGGTGAGAAGATAAGGCTTACAGAACTAAGTGGCTTGGCCAAGCTCTTGGAGCTGGAAAGTACACAGTTGTGCCCGGAATCCTTAGTCTAAGTTCAGTGCTGGCTTGACCACATTCACTGTTTCCTAGACTCACGGAAATAGTCCTAAGTTTATATCATTGGATAAGACCCTAATGCTGGGAAACTTCGAAGGCAGGAGGAGAAGAGGGCGACAGAGGAGGACGAGATGATTGGAT
>NW_011410838.1:0-543 GCF_000754665.1 Bison bison bison | reverse complement strand
TTGTTCTATGTTACAAAACATTTCTCTGTTTCCTTGAAAAAAATGACTGTTAAACCAAAATAATTCCAGTTTCTCATTAAGGAAATAGTGCAATGGGCCAGATGTTATTCATTCATTCATTCATTCATTTCTGGCTTGTTTATGCAAGCATTAGTCACTACATTTTTATGGAGCTCTTATTATATACCAAGCATTTTTTACCCAAAGAATGTCCTAAAATGTCCTAAAATGATCAGACTCAAGTTGGAGGAGAACTTCTGGTAAAAGAAAATCCTCATTAATCAGTATTTCAACAGATGTGGGGTGTGTGTGTGAGTGTGTGTGTGTGGTAAAGATGCTCTAACAGTGAAAAAACTTGCACACTAAATTTGACTCTCAACCCTGATGCCTATTAACTGAGTTCTCATGAAGTTATTCCTTAATATTTTTAAGTTATATTTTTCTTTTCTGTAAAATGGGGATCATAATCATCTCACAGAGTTGTTACAAGGATAAAATGATTAAAATATGTAAATTACTTAGATAATTGAATGAAATACATAT
>NW_011410837.1:0-647 GCF_000754665.1 Bison bison bison | reverse complement strand
CAACATGTTTTAGACTGAATGAAGAAGCAGACACTGCAATCAAATTGTCTCCTACAAGGCAGATATAAGGTGTATTCGAAAAAAAGTGCAACAAAGCCACACTTCGCACTCTTAAGTTTTTCTGAAAATGTTACTTGACTAAAAAATGTTACTTAAATTAGCATGTGCTAGTTTTATTAGTGTTGTTTTAAATGTAGTAATAATTAAATATTTTTAATTCTTGGTTTTAATTTCTAACATAGTAACAATTGATAGTTCCAATTCATTCAAACAAAACCCCTTTAGGGGCCTCAGTAATTTTTTTAGTGTAAAGATATCCTGAGACCAAAATGCTTGAGAATGGTTTCTGTATAGCTGCTGTTGCTTTTGGGAGTTTTATCTTAATTTTAACTAAAATTGTATACTTTGAATGATTATTAGATATAATATTATGAGAAAGATCATGAATCTTTGGAAGTTGACCTTTCTTTATTGTAGCCTTCTGATCTCTAACTGTTCTAACATGTTACATCTTTATCCTTTTATCTTTTCTAGATAGATGCTCAGATCTTCCCTTCCAATCCTTATGTATCTTCTTTTTTTCCTTGTAGCACCCCTCATGACTTTCAGTTCCATGTTAAAGAACAGCAGAGACAGTAAGTATGCTT
>NW_011410836.1:0-592 GCF_000754665.1 Bison bison bison | reverse complement strand
TCTGTATTTTTTTTCTTTCATTCTTGTAGGTCTTTGTTAATTGACTGTTGTATTTTCTCCATTTTGTTTTCAAGGTTTTTGATCATCTGTACTCTCATTATTCTGAATTCTTTTTCAGGTAGTTTGACTATTTCCTCTTCATTTATTTGGACTTCTGAGTTTCTGGTTTGTTCCTTCATTTGTGTAGTATTTATCTGCCTTTTTTTTTAATTTATTGTGTTTGAGGTCTCCTTTTCCCAGGCTTCTAAGGTTGAATTCTTTCTTCCTTTTGGTTTCTGCCCTCCCTCCTAAGGTTGTTCCAGTGGTTTTTGTAACCTTTATTTAGGGTGAGATTTTTGTTTTTTGTTTGTTTGTTTGTTTTTCCTCTGATGGGCAAGGCTGAGTGAGGTTGTTAATCCTGTCTGCTGATGATTGGGTTTGTATTTGTTTTGTTTGTTCTTTAGATGAGGCATCCTGCTCAGGGTGCTACTGGTGGTTGGGTGATGCTGGGTCTTCATGCGTTTTTCTTTGTCTGAGTTCTCAGTATTTGATACTCCCTAGGGTTAGTTCTCTGGTAGTCTAGGGTCTTGGAGTCAGTGTTCCCACTCCAAAG
>NW_011410835.1:9587-10060 GCF_000754665.1 Bison bison bison | reverse complement strand
ATTTAGAGACAAAGAGGAGTTGATAATTATACTTAGAGATATGTGTGTGTCTTGTTCAGGAAACAGTGAAGTGTCTGACCTAGCTAAAGAAAAGGATCTACACTGAGAGATAGTGAAGAAAAAATGGATTACTGGAGCAGGTTGCATTGTAGAGGATCTTCTGTGGCCTAAGAAGATAAACTAAGAGCAGTGTTTATATATGTATGTTCCTAGGATTGTTCATTAATAGGGTTCCTCCAAAACGACCTCTCAGGTCAGATGTGGAAAATACTGAGTTTCTTTACTGTGAGTCTTCTCTAAGACATTAATATGTTAATGGGCATTTTGATTTCCGGTAGGAAAATATAGCATTTCCCAAATCTGTTTGACCCTGGAACCCTTGCTATGGAAACAATGCATGGATCAAGTATTCTATATATATTGGTATCCATCTCAGTCTACAAACTGTAATATATTAAGATATGTACTGTTGT
>NW_011410835.1:4756-5197 GCF_000754665.1 Bison bison bison | reverse complement strand
ACTTTACATATGGTGTAATAGTATATCACATTTCATCCATGAATCTTGGCTCTAACAAACAATGCAAAAGAAGTCTGAGAAAAATTCAGACTTGATTAAAGTATATATATATAATATATATATATATTATATATATATACATCAGCTTTTTCTAAGAAATAACTGATACTTTCAAGAGTACTTTGGGCTCAAATTTTAAAATTCTTTAAGTCAGTGGGCTAGTTATAATATGTGGCCTGGTTTAATAACTTAAATTTTGTAATGATGGTTACATGCTTAAAACTAGGATGACTTTTAAGCACCACACATAGGATGTTTGGAACAAAAATGTATATTCTCTTATTAAGTTTTATTTATTTTTATTAAAAATTTTCTAGTTTTATTGAGATAGGATTTATATATGGCATCTTATTAAAACTTATAAAGTATCGAATACAACAC
>NW_011410835.1:0-484 GCF_000754665.1 Bison bison bison | reverse complement strand
CAACTTTAGGAAGAGAAAACTTTGGGACTGTCAAAGACCTGTACCCATAAGTAGCCACCCACTTACTAGTCTGTGCTTATAGCATGGAAACAGGCAAGAGCCTGGTAACACTTGCTCAAAAGTGAAATCAGTTCCAAGTGTGCACCTTTTAGAGGGTAGCACTCTACTTGCTGTTTGCATATCTAGTGTGTATTATTATGGGTCAAGTGTCAAGGGGTCAACTCTAAATCATACCTGCACTGTTGGTATTACCATACAATCAAACAGTAATAGGGGAAAAGGAAACACTATATGTTATTTGATTTCTAAGATAATTTTAATAACCTGTCTGTAGTTATTACTACATCAATATATTTTTGTTCATAGCTGCTAACAAGTACCAAGATGGACTGATTAATTTTTTCTTTCTGTTGTATTATCGCCCTGGTAGAAATTTAACTACACACTGGTGATTTAGCTGTATCATTTCAAACTCAGTCTATTT
>NW_011410834.1:0-575 GCF_000754665.1 Bison bison bison | reverse complement strand
GACGTGAGTTGAATGAACTCTGGGAGTCGGTGATGGACAGGGAGGCCTGGCGTGCTGTGATTCATGGGGTCGCAAAAAGTCGGACACGACTGAGCAACTGAACTGAACTAAACTGACCTAGAATTCCATTCCCTTGAGATATTCAAGTGGTAGCTTTTATTGTGCAAACATTAATTCAGAGAAAATAAGAATTATATAAAACATTTATTTTATATCTAAGCTATATTTTTAAAAACATAAATTTTATATATATATAAATGTATGTATATACTTATATATATATATATGTATCTGTGTGTACAGGTGCATGTACACACATATGTATCTAATTTTTAAGGAGTTTTTTTAACCTCCTTGAATAGCAACAAACTAACAAGGCATAATCAGAATTCCTGGATAAACAAAGTTGAGTTTGCATTGTCAGATCCTTAGAGAGAAGCAGGAGAAGAGAGTGAGAAGGGCTGTGAGAATGACAACAGAAGTTATTAAGAAGGCCTGGGACCCGGATCCTTTGCTGCAGTGTTGCAGAGTTTGCACTTGGACACACACTCTTCTAGCTACAAAATATGAAGAAA
>NW_011410833.1:0-513 GCF_000754665.1 Bison bison bison | reverse complement strand
TGGTTTGATCTCCTTCCAGGCCAAGGGACTCTCCAGAGTCTTCAACACCACAGTTCAAAAGCATTAATTCTTTTGCGCTCAGCTTTCTTCACAGTCCAACTCTCACATCCATGAATGACTACTGGCAAAACCATAGCTTTGACTAGATGGACCTTTGTTGGCTGAGTAATATCTCTGATTTTTAATATGCTGTCTAGGTTGGTCATAACTTTCCTTCCAAGGAGCAAGTGTCTTAAATTTTATGGCTGCAGTCACCATCTGCAGTGATTTTGGAGCCCCAAAAAATAAAGTCTACCATTGTTTCCACTGTTTCACACTGGGGTGTGAAATCATAAGACATATACTTATATATACAAAGACTATAAGCATTACTTATTTTTCAATAACTGAATTTAATCTTAACACCCTTTCTCCCCAATAACAGAAAACCATTTTTGTCATTTATGAGTAAACACCCTCATTTCAACTCTCAACTCAGTCAAATAAGTGTTTCTCTACTTCCTCCTTCCTCCC
>NW_011410832.1:0-522 GCF_000754665.1 Bison bison bison | reverse complement strand
GAAAGTCAAATGGTGATTCCTAGGGACTGAAGGAGGGAGAGAATAGGGGAGTTATTGTTTTAACGGACACAGAGTTTCAATTTGAGAAGAAGAAAATAATTCTGGAATTAGATGGTAGTGATAGCCCCACATAACAATGTGACTGTACTTAGTGCCATTGAACTGTACACTTAAAAATGAGTAAGACAGTGTATTTTATGTTATATATGCTATATCACAATAAAAATAAACATATATGCAAATTTTTAAAAACTCATAAGCCCCAAATAATATACTATATAAGCACTTGATACTATTATTATTGATCTACTATTATTATTATCATTTATACACACATATGGGATCTAAAAGGTACTCTGAGAAGGTAACAATGCTTTTTTCTTTTTCTGCTGAGCTTAGTTGAGACACTGCACTCTGTAAGTTTCATCTTTCTTAAAACTTCGACTTTCCCATAGCAAAACCTTTCAGTCACCTGCCACATGACACTGACCTGGTGATATGATCTGCCAGGAGTTTGAAGTT
>NW_011410831.1:0-728 GCF_000754665.1 Bison bison bison | reverse complement strand
GAATAAGGTAGTCACTAGTAGACGACAGAAGTCCAACAGACCCAAAGTCTTCCATGTGACAATAATGGTACCTATAGTACTCGTGAAAAATGAAGGTCCAAGTTCTCAAAACAGACTTTGATGATTCAGACAGAGGCCCACAGCTACCTATATGTATGTTCACATGAAACTGAACAGCTACCTGTTCCTCAATGAATGGTCACCAGATCTATACAAATGCTGTTTCTAATGTAATTAACAGGGCGGAAATTTCAGCAGAGAGTTCACGCTGTTTACTTTGGAAAGAATAGCTAATGGTGGCAGCATCAAGTTTAAATGTGGAGGTCGCCTGGGAAACAAGTTGTTGACCCCTGGGAATTATCTTGTTGACACCTTAAGTTCTCGCTGCTGTTAAGTGGAAGAAGTGTTAATTATACCAGATATTAAAAATGAAGCAACAGTGCTCCAAACCTGTGACAACTGAAATTACTCTTAAAGTGGGTCAGAATAAGCCTCAGTAATTAATATTGTTTTTAAAGCTGATCACATTTTGTACAACTCTACAAGACCATAATAATATTTATTTACATTGTTACCAAAGCAGTATAAGCATATGCATACATAAAGAGTTAACATCACTGAACTTACATCATCATATGTGAAAATGAAAACCTTCAAAAAATTTTCAAAGTTTCATATATGAAAATACGAAAAATCAGGCAGATTTTACAACCTGTCCATAGCAAAAT
>NW_011410830.1:0-587 GCF_000754665.1 Bison bison bison | reverse complement strand
TTTCTTTGGGATTGGAATGAAAACTGACCTTTTCCAGTCCTGTGGCCACTGCTGAGTTTTCCAAGGCTTGGTACAAGTTCTGGTCAAATCAATACTTGCCAAGCACTCATTTTTGGTCCTCTGCCCTGTGCCAGAGGCCTCTGACAGATGCAGGGCACAGCCTTGGAGAAGACACCAACCATATCAACATCATACAAATCAAACAGGCTGGGTGGTCCACAGAAGGCTTCTGGGAGAGAGCGACTGATTTCAAAGATGAGTCAGATTTTACTACAAGTGATGGAGGAGAAGGGACACTGAAACACTTACAAGCATTCTGACTCAGCATGGTGGGGGGGGGGGGGGTTTACCTTAGTTTCTGGCTCCCAAGAGAAGAAAACAGCTGAGTCTGAAGATTGATGAGGGGCCAACCCCATAGCTGATAACTCCAGAGCTAGCCTTTCTCAGCCTTGGCTGCAACTAGAATTACCTGTGGAGACTTTAAAAAATTCAGATGCCCCAGACCATGTTGCTATTAATTCAGTTGCTCAGTCATGTCTGACTCTTTGTGACCCCCATGGACTGCAGCATGCCAGGCTTCCCTCTCC
>NW_011410829.1:0-579 GCF_000754665.1 Bison bison bison | reverse complement strand
GTCCGACTCTGTGTGACCACATAGACAGCAGCCCACCAGGCTCCCCTATCCCTGGGATTCTCCGGACGAGAATACTAGAGTGGGTTGCCACTTCCTTGTCCAATGCATGCATGCATGCTAAGTCGCTTTAGTCTTGTCCGACTCCGTGTGAACCTATGGAGAGCAGCCCACCAGGCCCCTTGTTCACGGGATTCTCCAGGCAAGAATATTAGAGTGGGTTGCCATTTCCTTCTCCAATTTCAAACCACACATGCTACAAACAAGGAATTGCACTCTGGAATACTCGCTTGTCAATACGGAGACTGCCATCTAGAGGACGCACGCTGGAACTACTTAGTTTCCAATCTGGATCATCCTTTCTGCCACTATTGAGATTATTAACAAGATTTAGAACAAGTGCCTTGCTGTCACTGAGACTGAACAGTAGAGCATACATCCCATCACTCCTGAACCCGGGTTCTTACGAATATGGCCTGCTACTACTGAGCCTGTCCCCAAAATATGCCTGTTGTAAGTACACATACACTTTTGGTATATTACACTCTTGATTTTGCATCCCTGCACTACTGAAATTGCCTT
>NW_011410828.1:0-621 GCF_000754665.1 Bison bison bison | reverse complement strand
TGAGGTAAAAAACACATTGGAATTAGTTTTTAAATTAGTCCTAGACACAGCAATCAGGGGAAAAGGAAATAAAAGGAATACAGATTGGAAAAAAACAAAAAAACAAACAACAACAAAAAAACTATTCCTGTTAAAAGATGGCATGACCCTTCACACAGCGAATACTAAGCATGCCAGCAGAAAATTACTCGAGCTAATCAATGAATAGAATATAGCTGCAGAATACAAAATTAATCCTCAGGAATTGCTTTCATTCTGATACACCAGTAATGAAAAATGAAAAAGAGAACTTAAGGAAAGTATCTCATTGACCATCCAATTAAGAGACTCAAATATTTAGGAATATATTCCCCCAAAGAAAGTAAGGACCTGGTACAGAAAACTATAAAACCATGTTGAAAGAAATCAAAGATGGCACAAATTGATGAAGAAGTATACCGTATTCTTGGATCTGAAGAATCAATATAGTGACCATCAGTATACAACCCAAGGCAAGCTATTGGTACATTCATTCACCATTGATATTCTTGGATTCAACTGTGGAATCCCTATAAAAACACCAACGGTGTTTTTCACTGAACTAGAACAAATAATTTCACAATTTGTGTGGAAATGCAAAAA
>NW_011410827.1:0-503 GCF_000754665.1 Bison bison bison | reverse complement strand
CCTTATGCCAAGGAAAGGCCAATAGCACCAGGGATTATTTGAAAACAGGAAGCTCAACCCAGTGTTCTTTGACAACCTAGAGGGGTGGGATGGAGTGGGAGATGGGTTCAGGAGGGGTGGGATATATGTATACCTGTGGCTGATTCATGTTGATGTGTGGCAGAGGCCAACACAATATTGTAGAGCACTCGTCCTCTCTTAATTGTATTTTGTTCTGTACTTATTAATATCATACAATTATAACCTTTGATGATTAAAAAAGAAAGAAAATCAAAGCAGAAAAACAAAAGAATGACTGATTACCTTAAATTAGACTTTGTAGGCTTCCTGCCTCTGCAGCTGTGGGGTTTTTACTTAACCTTTCTCTGACTCAGCTTCCTCATCTGTAAAATTGAGGTAATAATACTGCTTGCCTCACCAGTTGTTCTGAGAGTTAGTCTATGCAAGTGCTTAGTATGCTGCCTGATATATAGTAAATACTCAATAAATATTATTATTATCGG
>NW_011410826.1:0-531 GCF_000754665.1 Bison bison bison | reverse complement strand
AAGACAAACAATTCAACAGCACAGTAAACCAAGTCTGTGCCCTGACCAGTTATGCTGAAGTAGCTGAAGTGGAACAGTTGTATGAAGACTTAAAAGACCATCTAGAACTAACATCCAAAAAAGACATCCTTTTCACTATAGAGGAATGGAACGCAAATGTAGAAAGTTAAGAGATACCTGGAATAACAGACAGGTTTGGCATTGGAGTGCAAAAGGAATCCAGTCAAAGTCTAACACAGTTCTGCCAAGAGAACACACAACATATAGCACACACCCTGGCCCAGCAACACAAGAGAAGACTCTACACATGGAATCACCAGATGTTCAGGACTGACATCACATTGATTCTTTTCTTTGCAGCCAAAATGGAGAAGCTATATATAGTCAGCAAAAACAGAATGGTGAGCTGACTATGGCTCAGACCATGAACTCCTTATTGCCAAATTCAGACTTAAAATTTTAAAGTAGAGAAAAACATTAGACTATTCAGATATGACCTAAATCAAATCCCATAAGTTTACACAGTGAAAT
>NW_011410825.1:0-574 GCF_000754665.1 Bison bison bison | reverse complement strand
CTGGCTTTCCTTAGTCTTCTCAGGATTCTATATTTTCCAGTGAACTTTCTTACCTATCTTACTCAAATGAAAGACCTGGTCATTGTGTATAATGATTATGTCTATGAAAATACTTGATAAATATATCTGTTGGAGAGAAGAACTTGGCTGATGTAATTGCAAAATATATTATAAATCTCTGTACTAAAAAATAAATTAAGAAAACTTGATTAACTCCTTCATGCATTAAAAAAATAGGCACTTGTGTTCACAGCACACTTTTAACTCCCTGAAGTTCTGGGGGTTAGATCTTTAATGTCACACATTCATAAAGGATATAAAGTCATCCAAATTTATAAATCTTTAACTTGATTTTTATGATAAAAGTTTTTTAAAATGATGTTTGAGAATTTTTTGGGAAAGTAGCCAAAGTAAATATGTACAATAGAAAAATACATTAAACATAGTTGAGTATACATGAAATATAGGGAAATTATAGAGTGAAATTTTGAATAAAATTTAAAATATAATTAGATAAATAAATAATAGTATTATAAAAGTAATGCATGTGTGCTCAGTCACATTCAACTGTTTG
>NW_011410824.1:0-618 GCF_000754665.1 Bison bison bison | reverse complement strand
CAGTTCCTCAGCCAAATGCACTACTGATTTCACAAGTTGCTTTATGACCCATTTTGAACTTGTTTAAAAAAATCACTCAAATTTGCTTTTTGTCTATAAGCATCATTTCTATAGCCTAAAATAAATATAAAATAAACAGCAAGCAGTAAATCATTAGCAAAAAAAACACAAAGCAAGAAATGTGCAATAAAATGGTGTGTAACATAACCACATTTATTTCAGAATGTATTCCAATATCAAATGGCCAAGTTCAACAGTGTAAAAACCAGTTACTTTTCTGCCAACCTAATGACAGATGTAAAGTTACAAACTTTACAAACAGGAACACATAACAGTAAGAGACTTTAATACCCCACTGACATCAGTGGACAATCCAGTAAGGTGACAGGTGAACTAAAAGAAAAGAATTCACATCAAAAAAATCTCTAGGGAAAAAAGTAGAAATCAACCAGAGAAAGAAAAAATGGGAAATGATCAAACACATGCAGACTAAACTACATGCTACTAAAAATCCCATGGGTCAACAATGAACTAAAAGTCAAAAATACCTTGAAACAAATGACAATGAAAACACAACCACATGAAATTGATGGGATACAGAAAAAGTAGTTCTGGGGG